>NC_090651.1:385992498-386152498 GCF_040937935.1 Hyperolius riggenbachi | reverse complement strand
TGAAACCCACTGACACTTCTGCTGTCTGCAAAATCTCTTGCCAGGCACCCTGGCACTGAAACGCCTACCGCACCTCTGCCAAACACCCACAAGATTGCCTCTACCATTCACTGCACCACCAAAGGCCATAAGGCACCACTGGCACTCCCTGCCACAATGCAGTACAGGAAGCCCTGGCAAAAGTATATGTAAGTCACTCACTGGGCACCTCTGTTGGTCCATTGATTGGACTAATGAGAATCCTCCCTATTGGTCAGTATATAGACCATAGGAAACCCTGGCAGCAAATTCAAATATGCTTTTGCCAGAGTTACCACTACAGCTGCAATAGCAAAGTTAACAGATTTTCAGCAAAAAGCACTTTTGAATTTGCCACCAGGCAAATGGTGGTTTACTGGTCCTCTGGTCTTACCAATGGAAATCCCTCTCCAAGGATTCTCACTGGTCTAATCTATGGCCCCTGAAGCCTTGATGGGAGATTTACCAATGCTTTTGCCAGGCTCCCCATACTGTACTGCAGCGAGCAGTATAGCAATGGTGTCAGTAGGAATGCCCACAAGAGGAGCGGCAGGGAGTGGTGCTGTTGGTGGGTTGTATGGAGGGGAGGTGGGGAGTCTGGAAGAAAATGATAAAGGTAATGTAACGATAGGTGCCAGCAAGAACAGATTTTTTGATTATTGGTGATCTGCAGTATCACCAATAATACAGATGCTATACCTGATTATGTGGTGATCTGCAGAATCACCAATAATGCGAGTATAGCGAGACACAGGACAACCAGATGTAAGGATAGGTGTTTGGTGCAACAGTAATACAGATAGAGATACCCACTCCCCCAGAGGAGCTGGTAGAGGGAGATATCTCTATAAAACACTGGAATCAGCACTCCAGCAAGCTGGAGATGTAGACAAACTAGTGATCAGTTCACCCGAGGAGCGGGTGATGCCCAGTAAGACAAAGAGTACTGATCACCCATGGAGCGGGTGATTCAGACTGTACTGCAGCAGGGGATCACCTGAGGGGCAGGTGATCAAGACTGTGCTGCCTGCAGCTACTAATCACCTGGGGAGCAGGTGATGAAGACAGTACTGTAGTTACTAGTCACCTGAGGAGCAGGTGATTAAGACTGTACTGCAGCTATCAATAACCTGAGGAGCAGGTGATTAAGACTATACTGCAGCTACTGATCACCTGTGGAGCAGGTGATCAAACTGTACTGAGAATCCCTACCAGGGACTAGGCTCACTGGTGAGGGCAGGAGAGTCAGACAAGCAGATTCGGCAACAGACAGACAGATGCGGTACAAAGACAGAAGGCTAGATCAGAGTAGTATTCAGGCTGAGTCGGCAACAGGATCAGATAGGCAGAAGCACAGAATCAGTAAGCAGAAGAGTAGTCAAGGCTAGCAGAAGGTCATAACAAATAATACAATTCAATTAGTACTTTAGCTATCAACAGAATCTGGCTAAGTGTGGATCCCCAGCTCCTGCTGGTTCTAGCACACTTTGGGATCTGACTAAGGTCTGAGTGCTAACACGTAGCATTTGCAACAACAGACGAGGAGCAACTGACAGGCAGGTCCTATATATACTGAGAGCGCCCCACAGCGCCGCCCCAGTCATTCAGCCAAACAGGAGCACTGCTGGAGTCAGCTGACCGGCCGATTAGCTGACTCCCCTTCTATTCGCATAAAGGTCCTGTCGCCTGGCGCGCGCGCGCGCGTAGCTCTCAGTCTATGTGCAACTGAGGGACCAGGCAAAACTCCAACATGTAACTGCGCGGTGGAGGCTGCCGGCTGAGATGCGGTGGATAGCCGCCATGCCGCTCACCGCTGCGGCGGCATCTCCGCTATCTATTACAGGTAAACATAAAAATGAACAGATGCAAAATGTCGGTAAATGAAAAAGTATACAGAAGAAGAAAGGTTCACAAATATACAAAAAAGAATGGAAATTACAGAACAAAAAGATGGAAGTATACAGATGAAGAAAAGAACAGCATAGCTGAACTTACAGTACTTAGTTCCTGCCCTGAGGGGAAGGGGCAAATATCTCCAACAGTGCAAAGAAAGCGACAAAAGAAAACAATTTTGTAGTGCTTCCTTATGGCCATCAGGGCTCTAGCAACCTGTCAAAAACTGACTGTTATAAAGTAATGAACTGACTGTTCTAAACTAATGAAAGTATTTTGCCCTGAGCTGGAATGTAGTAACTTGTTTATATATTTATTTTATGGTTTGGAACTTTTCTTGCAGATATGTAAACTGTGCGAGGTATGAAGAAGAGCAAAATCTCATTGCTTTCCAATACCATCAGAATATCTATTATCGAGCTTGTCGAGATATATTATCATACACAGAGCTGATTGTGTGGTATGGAGAAGATTACGGAAAGGAGCTTGGCATTACGTGGCGTGAGCCGTGGAAACAGAAAACAACACCAAAAGGTATGTTATGTGTTTACTATGTTGTGGAACAAAACAGACCATCAGGCAATTTGATCTGGATATTAAACTTGCCTTTCAAGAATAACAGGCCTACTTACACCACTGTTAAGTTCATTTACATTTTGGCTCCACCCATGACCACACCCACAATCTGGTGCATGGACGCCCAGTTCCTGGCTGGAGTGCCCAAAAATACCCCAGATCTCTTAGGATCCTAGCAAAGCCCCAGCCAGTAGCGGCTATTGGCATGAAAGATATATTAAGTGCAAAAAGTGGGGATGTCCGTTACCACATTGTAAGCCAGAAAGGTATTGAATACAGTGTATCACTGTGTACAGGACATTAGTCTTTGTGTGTCTTACCACAACAGCAGTAGAGTATTGTACCATGTTAGCCATCAGTAAAAGCAAGAAGTTTTATATCAAGATGATACCATTTGTTGGCTAACTTAGAAGAATGATAGTAAGCTTTCAGCTGGGCAGCCTTCGTCTGACATCAATCCTGACTTCAATATTTAATGCCATAAGTCTTTCTCAGCCTAGACAAATATTGCATCCACTCTGCTTGTAGCTAAAGATAGCCATACACTGGTCGATTTGCCATCAGATTCGACCAACAGATAGATCCCTCTCTGATCGAATCTGATCAGAGAGGGATAGTATGGCTTCCTTTACTGCAAACAGATTGTGAACCGATTTCAGCCTGAAACCGTTCACAATCTGTTGTGGTGATGGTGGTGCTGCCGCCGCTCCCCCCGCCCGCATGCCCGCATACATTACCTGCTCTGCCGGCGCGACTCCAGTCTCCGCTGTCTTCTCCGCTCTGGTCTCCAGGTCCCGCATGCTTTACTTCTTCCTGCCCGGCAGGAAGTTTAAACAGTAGAGCGCCCTCTACTGTTTAAACTTCCTGCCGGGCAGGAGGAAGTGAAGCATGCCGGAGACCAGCGCGGACACGGAGCAGCGGTGACCGGGGGTAGTCGCGCCGGCGGAGCAGGTAATGTATTGCCGCTCTATTAGGTCGGTCGTCGGGCACTCGAACGCCGCTAGCGACACGCTCCCTACCCGCGGGCGATCGACGGTAATTTTCCGCACTGAGCGATCGACGGGATCGGACGAAATGGATCGAAATTCGGCGTGTAGCGTGAACGATTGGCAGCAGATTCGATCCCAGTGATCGAATCTGCTGTCGAAACGGCGGCAAATCGGGCCAGTGTATGGCCAGCTTAAAACTTGTGAACTCCCAATTTACAATGCATCTGTGACAGTCTGTGTCCCAGTTGTGAGAGGACTGAGTAAACAATGGGGTCTTATCTATTAGTCATAAATCAGCATCAGCTAACACCCTCTCACTCCATTTAGATTTTCCATTTTATTTAATGCTAGGCATAGACGGTTCGTTTGTGTCCTTATCAATCGAGCCGCTGATGGCTCGATTGATAATATCCGACAGGTCCGATGACCTGCCGGATAGATTCCCCGCTCGATCCCCGCGGGCGGACAATAGCGGGGAATCGAGCGGCTGATAAAGAATGCCAGCGGGGACGAGCGGGAATCAATACGCGCGGACGAGCGGTGACGCACCGGCATTGAGCCGCTGGCTCGATACCGGCGCATTCTCGAGCCGTCTATGCCCAGCATCTATTTATGCTTGCAAAAGATGTATGTATTCCTTTTGAAGTTACATGTAAATAGCAGTCTGTTCCAACATTTTGTAAGCAAACAGGATTGAAGTCTGACGAAGGCTGCCCAGCCAAAAGCTTACTCTTATTCTTTGAAGTTATCATCATCCTGATTCAAAACGTCTTGCTTTTACCACAATAGAAGAGAATACTTGTTATGGTGAGTGTAATTTTTAGTGTGGTTGCCGTCGTTACCAGTGATCAAATCAGCTTTGATCATTGCTTGAAAATGGTAGTCTGCTTAATAATGTGGAACACCCATTTTTAGTAGTTTTTCCTTTAATGTGGCTCACCTGGCAAACTAGTTATCAGAGTTGTCTAAGACTGATTTCATTGATCAAAAGAGCCCAGAGACACAAACATCCATGAGTTTAGTTGAAAAACAAAATATTTATTGTTTATGACATTTCAATACAATTTGCATAATAATTTGGAATTCAGTGTATTTACATTTACCCATCCAGTATTACCCATTTACCATAATTAACTTTCAGACAGAGGCTCTTGATATGCATGTTGCTTGTTTCCTTAAGGCTGTACCCAGGACACAATTTTCCCAATGACCGGCGATACCTAGGGCTTGCTTCACTAAACCATGATACCTCAAATATCACACCTTATCAAAGATATCACACCTTATCAAAGATATCACACCTTATCAAAGATATCACACCTTCTCACAGATATCACACCTTCTCACAGATATCACACCTTCTCACAGATATCACACCTTCTCACAGATATCACACCTTCTCACAGATATCACACCTTATCACAGATTTCACACCTTATCACAGATATCACACCTTATCAAAGATATCACACCTTATCACAGATATCACACCTTATCACAGATATCACACCTTATCACAGATATCACACCTTATCACAGATATCACACCTTATCAAAGATATCACACCTTATCGAAGATATCCCACCTTATCACAGATATCTGTAACGATTGCGGAATCGTCTCCGTGGTCAGCGCACCAGACGTGCGCTGACGCGGCGGATTTCCTCCACAAGCGTATAATTGAGGACACCCAGGCTAGGTGCTATGCACCTGCAGAGGGAAATTCCTGACGGCAGGTGGAGCTGTGGAGTGCAGAGGAACAGCTCCTCTGCCCTACCACACACGCCAGACAGGAATTGTACGAAGGGAAGAAACGCAACCGCAAGAGAAGCGATTGAGAGTGAGCACAGAGACAGATTGTGTGTGTGTGTGCATAAAACTAGTCGCCAACCCGCGACTGTGCACACACCACAGCAGATAAGAAGCAGGAACGTGATCGCGAGAGGTGCGATCGCCAGACATGACACAAGGCTACAGCAAGGCGGAGCACGAGAGTAGCAAAGGCACAGCAAATCATACAATGAGGAGATACGGAAAATAACAAATGCTAGCTAACCGCAAACACCGCACTCATTCGCAACAGTGCACGCGGTTATGCGCGGTCTCCACGTGATAAGCACAATAGAGACAAGCACGCCTAACTAACCATCGACAGACAAACATGAAACAAAGGACGCGAACGCTTGCTTAACGGTTACCTCACCGAGCCTCCAGCAAGTGTCCGTAGCAGACAAGACAGACACACGAAAACAGGGACAAGCGAGAGACAGGATCCACAGCACCAGCGAGAAGCGAGTGAGATCCAGGTACAGAGTAGCAGAACAGAAGGATCCACAGCACTAGCGAAAAGTGGCCAGAGCAATCCCAGGAGACAGAACAGAAGGATCCACAGCGCCAGCGAAAAGTGGCCAGCGTCCCAGGAGACAGAACAGAAGGATCCACAGCGCCAGCGAAAAGTGGCTAGCGCGATCCCAGGAGACAGAACAGAAGGATCCACAGCGCTAGCGAAAAGTGGCTAGCGCGATCCCAGGAGACAGAACAGAAGGATCCACAGCGCTAGCGAAAAGTGGCTAGCGCGATCCCAGGAGACAGATCAGAAGTATTCACAGCGCTAGCGAAAAGTGGCTAGCGCGATCCCAGGAGACAGATCAGAAGAGATAGCTGGTAGCAACCGCTGCACCAGCTATACTCCAAGAACAGAGATCAGAACCATTTCCTGTCGACCATCGCTGGGACAGGACAACAGCAACAGAACAAACAAACAGATAAACAATCCTAACTGCACTAAGGAATCTGCCTAGCACAGTTTCCAGGAATTACTCTAAGCTGATCTTCAAACCAAGAGCATGGCTGACACTCACTAGGAGTGTGTACTACAAACCCTGAAGGAATGACCAGCACAGGACTGTGGGTAATCCCAACCTTTATACTGCCAGTCATCACAGGAGGCAGGTAGGGGATTTGCATAACGAATGTATGCAAATTCCTCAGCAGCAAGCTGCAGAACTGACAAAAGAGACCTGCCACTGACACTGACTTAAAGAGACCTGCAGAATGCAGACGTGAACAGTGGTCAAAATGCTGCCTGTCTGCACAGGCAGCTGAGCAGATTCTCACAATATCACACCTTATCAAAGATATCACACCTTCTCAAAGTTACCACGCCTTATCAGAGTTATCACGCCTTATCAGAGTTATCGTGCCTTATCAGAGTAGCATAGCGAGCGCTAGGAACCCGCAGGGGCTCAGGGCAGGGCGAGTGCCTTTGCCAGTTAGCAGGCATAAGTTCGTAGCGCTCACAATGCTACTCTGATAAGGTGGGATATCTTTGATAAGGTGTGATATCTTTGATAAGGTGTGATAACTCTGATAAGGTGTGATATCTTTGATAAGAAGTGCTAACTCTGATAAGGTGTGATATCTTTGATAAGGTGTGATATTTGAGTTATTACGGTTTAGTGAATCAAGCCCATTGAGTGACAAGCAACCGTTTCTGCGATCTCACATTGTGGGTAAAGGTGCGCAATCACACGAACGTCATTTAACGTCGCAGGGTGATAACGACCATCATGGAAGATCGGATCTTTAAGATCCCCGACGACTCCGCACAAAGTACCATGCTTCATCAGGTCAGTAAAACAGTGCAGAATTTGCAGTAGCAAAAGGCTCTGAGCTCCTAGACTAGGCACTCAGAGCCTTTTGCTACTATGAATGTCGCACTGTTAAATCTATGCATCTCTTTTGGATATTGAATTTACATATAGCCGAGTGCTGTAACATCTTGTCAGTATTCAGGAAAAAAGTCTGAAGATGGGTTATTAGCTGAAAACTTACTCTTTCTTTTAAAGAGTCCCTGAGTAGACCCTTAAAATGAAAATTTGCACTTACCTGGGCCTTCCTCGGTCACTCCGTGGTCCCAGTGGCGGCCTCATTAGCCTGGCGACTTTGGGCGAAGTCATGCATAACTCAATCACATACGCATTGCCATCAGCCTTCTGCGCATGTGCGGTTCTGGAAAGACTGAATTACACATAAGCAGGAGGCTTATGGCGAAGTGTGCATGATCGAGACAGATGCAGCTGCACATGACTTTGCCCAAAGTTGCCAGGCTAATGGGGACACCAGCAGGACCAAGGTGGGGACCCAGAAGATGCCAAGGGACCTCTCAGGCTGGAGGAAGTCCCAGGTAAGTGCAGATTTTCGTTTTAAGGGTCTGCTCAGGGCCTCTTTAAGTCAATTAATGGTATTATCCTGATTCTAAGATGGCTGATGGCTAAGATGGTACAATGCTCTACTGCTATTGCTAAGTAGAAGGATCCCAAACGGCACATGCTGACATAGATGGAATGTCAAAACAGTGACAATTTAGCACTAAAAAAAAGAACCAAACAGCATTTGTTTTCCTGCAGTTTGTCCTGGTTTATAGCTGTAGGAGCTGAATGACAGATCTTAAAATGAGGCAGGTAAGAGTTAAAGGAGAACTGTAGTAAGAGGTATATGGAGGCTGCCATTGGGTTATTTCCATTTAAGCAATACTAGTTGCCTGGCAGCCCTGCTGATCTATTTGGCTGAAGAAGTGTCTGAATCACACCAGAAACAAGCATGCAGCTAATCTTTTCATATCTGTCAAAATTGTCAGAAAAACCTGATCTGCTACATGCTTGTTCAGGGGCTATGGCTGAAAGTATTAGAGGCAGAGGATCAGCAGGATAGCCAGGCAACTGGTATTGCTTAAATGGAAATAAATATGGCAGCCTCCATATACCTCTCTCTTCAGTTCTCTTTTAAACTGAAGCAGAGATTACGGCTGCCATAAACATCCCTGGCTAGCAACAAAAAAAAACAAAAAAGTTTTTTTTACAGTCCTGGCCAAAAGTTTTTAGGCTGTCAAAAATATTGGAAATTAGAAAAGTTGGTGCTCAAGTTTTTATAACAGCAATTTGCATATACTCCAGAATGTTATGAAGAGTGTTCAGATGAATTGCATAGTCCTTCTTTGCCATGAAAATTAACTGAATCCCAAAAAACCTTTCCACCGCATTTCATTGCTGTCATTAAAGAACCTGCTGAGATCATTTCAGTAATCGTCTTGTTAACTCATTATGTCAGGCTAATTGGGTTAGAATGGCAGACTTGACATGTTAAAAGGAGGGTGATGCTTGAAATCATTGATCTTCCATTGCTAACCATGGTGACCAGCAAAGAAACGCATGCAGCCATCATTGCATTGCATAAAAATGGCTTCACAGGTAAGGATATTGTGGCTACTAAGATTGCAACTAAATCAACAATTTATAGGATCATCTAGAACTTCAAGGAAAGAGGTTCAATTCTTGTTAAGAAGGCTTCAGGGCGTCCAAGAAAGTCCAGCAAGTGCCAGGATTGTCTCCTAAAGAGGATTCAGCTGCAGGATCGGAGTGCAAGCAGTGCAGAGGTTGCTCAGGAATGGCAGCAGGCAGGTGTGAGCACATCGGCATGCACAGTGAGGCGAGGACTTTTGGAAGATGGCCTGGTGTCCAGAAGGGCAGCAAAGAAGCCACTTCTCTCCCAAAAAAACATCAGGGACAGATTAATCTTCTGCAGAAAGTATGGTGAATGGACTGCTGAGGACTGGGGCAGTCATATTCTCCGATGAAGCCCCTTTCCGATTGTTTGGGGCATCTGGAAAAAGGCTTGTCAGGAGAAGAAAAGGTGAGCGCCACCATCAGTCCTGTGTCATGCCAACAGTAAAGCATCCTGAGACCATTCATGTGTGGGGTTGCTTCTCATCCAAGGGAGTGGGGCTCACTAACAATTTTGCCAAAAAACACAGCCACGAATAAAGAATAGTACCAAAACACCCTCTAACAGCAACTTCTTCCAACAATCCAACAACAGTTTGGTGAAGAACAATGCATTTTCCAGCACGATGGAGCACCGTATCATAAGGCAAAAGTGATAACTAAGTGGCTTGGGGACCAAATTGTTGAAATTTTGGGAAACTCCCCAGATCTTAATCCCATTTCGAACTTGTGGTCATTCCTCAAGAGGCGATTGGACAAACAAAAAACAACTAATTCTGAGAAACTCAAAGACGTGATAATGAAAGAAAGGGTTGCTATCAGTCAGGATTTGGCCCAGAAGTTGATTGAGAGCATGCCTAGTCTAATTGCAGAGGTCCTGAAAAAGAAGGGCCAACACTGCAAATACTGACTCTTTGCATAAATCTCATGTAATTGTCAATAAAAGCCTTTGAAACGTATGAAGTGCTTATAATTATATTTCAGTACATCACATAAACAACGGAAACAAATATTTAAAAGCATTTTAGCAGCAAACTTTGTGAAAACTAACATTTTTAACAGTCTCAAAACTGTTGGCTAGGACTGTAGATACGAAAGTCATTAAAGGATACCCGAAGTGACATGTGACATGATGAGATAGACATGTGTATGTACAGTGCCAAGCACACAAATAACTAGGCTGTGTTCCTTTTTTTTTTTCTTTCTCTGCCTGAAAGAGTTAAATATCAGGTATATAAGTGGCTGACTCAGCCCTGACTCAGTCAGGAAGCGACTACAGCGTGACCCTCACTGATAAGAAATTCCCCTTTTTATCTCATTCTTGCTCTCAGAAGCCATTTTCTGCCAGGAAAGTGTTTTATAGTTGGAATCTCTTATTAGTTCCTTTTTTTCTTTCTCTGCCTGAAAGAGTTAAATATCAGGTATGTAAGTGGCTGACTCAGTCCTGACTCAGACAGGAAGTGACTACACTGTGACACTGATAAGAAATTCCCCTTTTTATCTCTTTCTTGCTCTCAGAAGCCATTTACTGTAGTCACTTCCTGTCTGAGTCAGGACTGGGTCAGCCACTTACATACCTGATATTTAACTCTTTCAGGCAGAGAAAGAAAAAAAGGAACACAGCATAGTTATTTGTGTGCTAGGCACTGCACATACACATGTCTATCTCATCATGTCACATGTCACTTCGGGTATCCTTTAACAGAGCTGGAGTCAGTCTGACAACAAGAGGGGAGGGTGAGAGTAAACTAGTGGAGATAATATTACTTTGACATGTGACCTCTTCTCTCTCCAAGTCCTGCTGCCCTTCTGATTTTTTCAGATTTTAGTGCCTTTGTGGCATTTGCAGAAATCCAGCCCTGCTTACAATACAGGAGCAAGAAACATTATCAGCAGTGCTGGGATTCTCTGAACGCTCCTTGTATGAATTGTGTGAACTTATCCTAAGGCTAGATTCACAGTTGGTATTGCATTGCTTTCTCTGCAGAGAGAAGGAACGCAAAGGAAAGTGGTGCCTTGCACAAAACCACACCACCAGCTACACTGTGAGCGTCGCATAGCTGGTGTCACAGACAATCCGTGAGGAAACATGTTCAATTAAGGAAGAACCACAATCGGTTTTCTGATTGTTTCCAATTTCAATTGTATACACAGTATCTAAGGACAAGAGTCCCTGGGTTCTGTTTATTTTAGCGAGTTCTATTTATGTGACTCCAACTGTTTCTGGGGATCACAAGGTTTTCCTTAATTAACTAGAACTGTTAAAAGTAAATAAACTTACTCATGAGACATTCTTCGTTCAGTTGCCAAAACCTTAGAAATCTTTTATTACTTGTACAAGGACTTTCTAACAGCCAGCATATAGAGTCTATCTCTAACACAGGCCCAGCATAGCAGTAGAAAGTAAGTTTTTTCCTGCATGCATTGGCCTTTTAAAGCCTAATTAATATGATAAAATATTCCTCCTTTTGGGCAGTTCTTTCTGGTAAAAGTCCAACCAGCATGTTCAGTTCGCCTTTGCAGGTGGGGTCACTTGACTCCTCTTTGTCCTGAAAATCAGCCTTTCAAGGAAGTCCCCTGTAACAATATTCTTGCTTTCGTTTTCCTTCAAAGACAAACCCACTTTCGTTTCTCTGAAATGATCTCATAGCCAAGTGGATATTTTTCCAGGATGAAATATCCAGTCTGAACTGCTTCTGCTCAAGGAATTCTTCGTGCTTGGTACAAAAGACACTGAGGGGGGGTTGAAGGTTGTTCTGGCTTACTGTGAAGGAATATGAAAAAACTGTACACAGTAAATGGTTCAAAACATATGTAAAATATATATTCAGTGATATCGTGATAACTCCTCGGTTAACAATCTTTTTACTTAAAGTGTCACTCTAACACAATAATCTAATCTTGTGCATGTGGACTATATAGTCACATAGGTTACACAGGATATACAGAATATACAGAGTATACATAAAGATTAACAGATTAATTATAAAATTCTTTCCACATTTCCCTCCTGTTTATAATTAATACTGTGGGTTGTGGCTTGATTATATATGTGTTATAAAAAAAAAAATATTTACATTCACATTTCTATGCTTATGCTTACTTAAGCCTCAGGTATCTGCAAATGTGTCTCCACTACAGGGGTCAGAGGTTCAAGCAAACACAGCCTTCTACTCCCCTTTGCTGCAAATGGGTATGCACTACAGCAAGTCAAGGCATAGAAGTGAAATGCTCAAAAACAAAAAATCAGGCTCTGGCCGTAAACTGGAATTATTGCCTCACACGTTGGCCTGGCCATCTCCCTCCAGCATACCATCATAATCTCCTCCCAAATCACCGTATGCTTCTTCATCATGCTGTGCTAAGGCTGCATACATAGTAATACTCATATGCTTATCTATCAACCTTGCAAAAAATGTTCTCAGCATTGGAAAAATACAGCAGGCTAGTAGGAACAGAACCATAAGAACAGTTAGAAATGCGATACCAAAACTCTGAAAAAATGAAGTCCAGCTTCCAAACCAGTTCTGTAACCAGTCTGTTATTGGGTTTGAAACACCTGAGTTCCGTTTCAGCTCTTCGGATAGGTCTTTTATCTGCTGAAGAGCCACTGTCACTTTTCCATCAGGGGATGTATTATCTGGAATATAGGTACAACATTGTTCCCCAAAAAATTCACATACACCCCCCTTCTCTGCCAACAGCATATCTAATGCAATTCTATTCTGCAGTGCTGTTAATGATGTTGCTTTCAGTTGTTCTGCCAGACCTTCGATAGCATCTCTAGTATAATTAACAAATCTTTGCTGATTGTAATAAATGTAATTAATCCAATCTACATTTTTGTTAACTGTTGGCCATAGGAAAATGGACTCAAACCCTGCAGCAATTTGGTTCCTAGCCTTGAACTCGTCTGGCACCCCTCTGGGGACCCCTATCGCATCAATATATACATATGGGTCCAAACTCCCTTTTGGTGCCTCCCTTTTACTCCGGTGTACCTTTTTATCCACCAAAATTTTAAAGGACTCATAGGGCAATATAGTGACATGTTCTATCATCCAGACAGGGGCACACAACCCTTTCCATTCTGGTGGCAATGATGATTCTGCTTTGTTGGGTTCACAAGTCCACCAAGTATCTTCTAACTGCCATTTTGTTCCAAGGCTCAACCATTTATCGTTGGTTATTTCCACTATTTCTCCACAATACTTGATCATCGGATGGTTACTGGGGGCAGATCTATTATAGCACGTAAGATTGCTGGCTGTAGCGAATGCACGCTGTGGCGTGCCTGGTACCTTCATACGGGCTCTCTCTGTGGTACAGTTCCGTGGTTGATTCACACTTATCATACTCTGTATCATACATTCTAGTTCAGACCCACTCGCCACTACTGGTACCAGAGCAATCTGCGGTCTAGCCGCTGCACACACAATACAGTCAGACGCATTCATTTGATTTGCAGTAAAAGTTGCCAAAGTGGTCCAAAGATTCCCCCTGTATTCTACCTCGTTTAATAGATGGAGTAGCTTAGGGGGTAGCTGCTCTCCTTTCACTAAAACCTTGTTACTAGTCACGTCCATTCTGTTAACACTGTTCAATGAGGGTCTGTCAGTAGTCTTTTTGTCTGGCCTACCATTTCTGTTCAATGGAGGTCGTTCAGTGGTTTGTTCGGGTCGAACAGTGATTGTCATTGTCATAATAACATAGGGATCTGTCCCTGGGATCGTAACCCCAAGTACGTATGTGCCAGTATCTGTCGCCTCGGGTCTTTTTAATATTATCCAAACTTCATTTGCGACCTTCTGGATGCTTATTCTGTCGTACAGGTTTATGTCTTTGGGATCTAACTTTGTACTCGATATCTCCCACCCAGATGGATCAGTAGTCTTCCACACATCTTTCCAGCTCAATATGGGTAGTCTGTCCCTTGCTCCCAAGTAAAAGTTGTAGTTAGTTCCATACTTATCCACAAATATTTCAGCGGGCTTTAGCCTAAACACTACAATGTCCATACCAGGTGAGATGGTTGCATTCAAGTCGATCACCCCTGTCCCATACCCGTGGTTAGTATATTTGGACGTTCTTTGTGTGATTAGTTTTCTAACTTGTCTAGTTAAAGTCTCGTCGGTAGGGAATTGTAACCAGGTGATTCCTTCAACTATGATCACAATCAGGGCCAATGTTACCATAGCAACTATGGTTCCTTTTCCCACTGGAGTTTTAAAGAAACCCACATCCATTATACTCATGTGCGGGGGTGCCCTCTTTCCCTCCTCTACCTCCTTCATCCTGCTTTAAACAAGAACAGCCGTATAGGTGAGAAGCAACCTGCTTATATATTTCTCACCCTCGGCCCCTCTTGACCAGTTCAGGCAAATGTTCCTTCCCTGGAGACAGGTAGGGGGCACCCTTTTACGGTGAATCAGATGGACCCAGGCTTCAGGAACTTGGTAAGGGCCCTCCCACCCTGGGGAAGGACAATGCTCCTTCTTTGTTACCTTGTCCTGTCCTTTTCTGTGGGTATTGGGCCTGGGTAAATGTTTGGTGCTTGCGGGTATGTCTCAGGTTATCTGTCAGTCACCCCTCCTCTGGAGCTATTCCTGTGTATTGAAAAAAAGGACATCTGTTTGTTTCACAGCTGCGGACAACATCTCAAAGCATCACAATTTCTTCCATGTGGTGTTTTTCTAGCTTAGTTACCACACTCTTAGTTACCACACCATACACCCTTTGTTACCACACCATCCCTCCTGTTGACACATGTGTAAAAAACATGTGTCATTACTGCAAGCCAGTTTAAACATCACATCAGTCAAAAAAAAAAATAAAAAAAAATTAGGAGGTCAGCAGTATACAGGGTGACCTAAAAGCGAAGCCTGAGACAGCAAAGCTGCAGAGGGAGCTGTAGTTGTAGACGTTAGAACTGCCATTTCGTTGCCACGGGAGATGAGGGGACTGGGAGGTTGCACACAAGTGGATGGCCAGTGCTGCGGGAGCCTGCATAACATCCATGGTCCGTAGGACAGGTGGGCTCTTCAGTTGCTGGCACCTAACCCTGCGGACACCACTAAGCCGCGAACATATGCATGATGGGAAAGCATATGGTCTGTTAGTGAAAACAGTGGGGGACGGAATCCCATGTAACAGGGTGGCGTAGGGTAAGTGATAAACACACAGCTTGAGCAAAGACGCAGAAAGAAGCTTATCTATTCTACGATGTTCTTCAGCTCACTACTGTAAGACCTGTTGGTGTATTCCCTCCTGTACACATAAACTGATCCACAGAGATTTGTCAATTGCCCTGGGACAAGTCACTGCGCACATGCGGACGGGAAAAACATCCTTTGGTCAGTAAACAACACAGAAAACAAAAGTACAGGGGCTAGGGTGGTGCAGCTTTTTTGGACAATGAAGACGTAAATGCCCAAGCAAACTGGCTGTGCAGCATAGGCGGGGGGGGGGGGGGGGGGGGGGGGATGGATGGATGGATGGAGCTGGTGGGATTGGGCTGGTGGGGGTGCGGTGGGGCTGGGGGGGGGGGGGGGGGGCTGGTGGGGGTGGGGTTGGACTCTTGGCAGAGAACTACAATCATGCATCCCTCTCTGCAGTCCGCCATTAGACAAGGCATTGTGGTCAAAATATCTCTATCAAAGTCATTTTACTGAACTTCTTCTAACATACCCACAATTTATAAAAAATTTAATCAAATGTCAATCAAAACGGCCAATCAATCGATGACAATGACCCACATACTACAGCAATGCAGCAATCAATTGTTCCCTGAAGCAAAAAAAAAAATAAAAAAAAAAAATCATCATATTTACTCTTATAATTGAAAGTAATATTTGCGGGGTTTCTCTTTTTCTTTTATTTATCCCGCATTCTGGGTTTCACAAAATATATACATTAACTTCTTGCAAATAAACCTTTCATCTTGCTGCATGTATTTTCTCAAATCACTCCGTTCTGCTCCAACACACATACACACATCTAGGCTGAGACTAGTAATCCATGAGGCCTCTTGCCCCCTCCTCAGAAATGTGAGCGTAACTCATACCTCCTCACAGATTCCAGACAGAAACTCCACTCAAATTTCACAGAATTCAACAGTACAAACACATCCCAAATAGCATTCACAAACAGACAACTGCAATAGTTAAAATCACTTTTAAACTTTCAATCTTCAGACGAACATCGGACAAACAGAGTATAAAACTTGTACAGACATTTGTATACTGTACAAACTACACAAACAACAAACAGACAGACAGCAGCTCATAACTTGTGGATTTTCCCCTGTAGCCCCCCTCCTCCTCCCCCTCTGCTGGATACTTCCAGGGGAGCTCTGGTGATTTAGATTTCAGAGCTCAGAATTCCCAGCTTCACATTTTACACACCACAACGTAACATTCTATTTTCATCAATAAATTCACTTTCTCATTTGCCTTCAACTAGGGCAGAATTAGTACCCTTAACCATACTTTGTCACTGCGGACCTCGGTGTCTCTCAGGACACTGTCGGACCAGATGACCCTCCTTCCCACATTCAAAACATTGTCTGCGTTCTTTGCAACCTTCATAATCCTTAAATCTGCGCTTTTGTGAGCGCGTGTGGCTGTTACCACCATTCTCATAACAATTACTTTCCTTGTTGCCATCAGAAACATATGCAGCAACTTTCTTCCCTTTCACACATACAGGGTGCCGGGTGCTTTCTAGAAAATCACTCGGTCCGCAGATTCTATGATCCACAACATATTGTGTGACACACTTGCACAATCCTTCAGTCAAAACCTCACGTATAGCAATCCTACACCGTTCATAAGGGGAATCTGTTGTTTCAGCAGCAGGGGGAGCTACACCTCTATATTTACTAAAAACCTTCATCACTTTATCCAATAGCTCATCTATGTCTGATGCATTAATACCATATTCCGCCTCATATGTCTGGGAGGTCCCATCCACCTTTTGTGGGAGGGGCTGAGTTTGGTTTTGGGGAGGGTTCTGGGGAACTTGACATACAGTAGATGGTACCTCCTCCAAGTCTTTGTTCTCTACTCCTAACCAATGTGCTAAGACTTGGCCCCTCCTCGTATATGCTTCTAGTAGCCATCTTTGAGCTTCTGATAAACCATATTGTTTCTCTAAAACCACATTTCCCTGAGCATCACATTTAATTCGAGAAACAAGATTTCTGCACTCCTCAAGATGCAGATGTCCTGAAAAATCATATTTACTTTTCCACAGGCTGCAATATTTTACCCAGTTTTTATTTTTCTTGCGCATAACACATTCATCATTAATGGCCATAAGTTTGCTTGCACCTTGCCCCATTGATCTATATACAGCACTATGATGTAACACTTCCTGCTGTTTCAATCCCGTTCACTCACTTATTGTTGGATTTACAATGTCCCGCGGTCCCCTCCCGGAATATACTGCCTTCTATGCACAAAAATGTAACAATTCCTGCAATTACAGCGCAAAGATCTTACAATTCCCGCTGAGGCAGAGTGCCTGCACTAAGATGGAAACATTCCTGCCAAGGCACCTCGAGGGCTGCAGCTGAGACCTGGACAACACTCAACGTGATGAACCTCTGTGTGGGCTAATCTCGACTGAAGTACAGAAACAATCTGTGATCTAGATCCACTCCGATATTACTGCCTGTTACGCGGCTGTGTTCTATTACAAAAACGTACAATTCCGCTGAGGCACACGGTAGCTTAGGAAACTGACCACAGATTGTGTCATACAAAACAACATAACAACACATCAAAACTTATACTCTAATTTTGCGCAGCCCTGTGTATGAGAAGTTACAGAAATAAAAGGTAGTACTTACAATTAAGAAGCTTTCAGGACACCCGAGAACTTTGTTTTAGAATCCTAAGCAGGCGATTTCACCGACCTTGGCTGAAGAAGTCTCACGGTTCGAAATAAACCGTACGTCACAAAGACGTGAGCTCCAGTTGCGTTTGGCCACCTGCTTTTTGAAGGAAACGTAGTCCCGGTGGGCTTTCACCAGCTTTTTTTTATCAGATTCGCCAGTCGCAAACGCGCTCCTAGGACTCACCTCTCTGTGACTATAGGTTTTCCGGTTCGAAGGACCAGATGTTAAAAGTAAATAAACTTACTCATGAGACATTCTTCGTTCAGTTGCCAAAACCTTAGAAATCTTTTATTACTTGTACAAGGACTTTCTAACAGCCAGCATATAGAGTCTATCTCTAACACAGGCCCAGCATAGCAGTAGAAAGTAAGTTTTTTCCTGCATGCATTGGCCTTTTAAAGCCTAATTAATATGATAAAATATTCCTCCTTTTGGGCAGTTCTTTCTGGTAAAAGTCCAACCAGCATGTTCAGTTCGCCTTTGCAGGTGGGGTCACTTGACTCCTCTTTGTCCTGAAAATCAGCCTTTCAAGGAAGTCCCCTGTAACAATATTCTTGCTTTCGTTTTCCTTCAAAGACAAACCCACTTTCGTTTCTCTGAAATGATCTCATAGCCAAGTGGATATTTTTCCAGGATGAAATATCCAGTCTGAACTGCTTCTGCTCAAGGAATTCTTCGTGCTTGGTACAAAAGACACTGAGGGGGGGTTGAAGGTTGTTCTGGCTTACTGTGAAGGAATATGAAAAAACTGTACACAGTAAATGGTTCAAAACATATGTAAAATATATATTCAGTGATATCGTGATAACTCCTCGGTTAACAATCTTTTTACTTAAAGTGTCACTCTAACACAATAATCTAATCTTGTGCATGTGGACTATATAGTCACATAGGTTACACAGGATATACAGAATATACAGAGTATACATAAAGATTAACAGATTAATTATAAAATTCTTTCCACAGAACAAAGGGGTTTAAGGAGCTTTGGTAAGCCATGGCCGCATTATTAAACTTCTCAGTGGCTGAATGTTATAAAATATTCATGCATAGTGTCACAAGAGCCCTCAGTGGCTGACCGCACTTAGCCTTCTAAACGGTGCCAGCGCACAGATCGTGCGAACTCTGGTCGCAGTCAATGCGCAGGAACCGTTAAGAATTAGCCGCAGACAACTCAGAAGGGAGCCTGTGAGACACGGGTAATTACAACGTCACCTACTGGTTCAGAGTAAACTGCCACCACCGCGGTTACTATGGGACCGTGGGGCCCACTAACTGACTGACTAATCCTGCGAATAAAACGGTTAAACACACGATATTCTGTCTAGCCAACAACAAACAAACAGTAGCGTATCTTCAGAGACCCGGGATCATTTCTGTGTGTGCTGATAAGCAGGGTAGCGAAACAGTGAATGACTTGGGGAAAGTCGTTTATTCACGCAATATAAATAATTAATATATACAGACAATTATGAAAATCAACAATTATTAAAACAGTAATAGCCAGTATGAAAAATAAAAGAAGGGAGAAAAATACTTAGTTCCTGGAAAGATGTCCTTATTGTGGGAAGAATCATAAAGTTCTTGGTTTCAAAGTCCAGAGTTCAGAGTTCAGACCAGGTGGATGCCAGCATATCCTCAAGCTGGCATCTGATGAGTGCAAGATGGTTCAGTGTGGAGGACACTGAGTTTGGGTCCTCTGCCATTCTTATGCCCCTGAGTCAGTAGCAGGGAGTGAGGGCGGGGAGCCACACACCCCCTTGGAGGATGAGATGAGCCCTCCCCTTATCCTGAGGACCAGAAATCATATCTACCCATATATGGGCTCCATCTCACAGAACCGTACAGGTCAGGGCAGATTTATTAACATTTTCAGGTCTGTCTCGATTTACCCAGCGCCCTGATACCAGACATGAGGGGTGGGACCCCTGTGGTATCATCAGGGCACTTTGAAACTGCCTAACTGGCAGTCCTTACCTCCGAAGGTTCTGAAACTTCCTCAGAACCAGCACCGGGGCTCATGCTACACTTCCCCCACGTTTGGTGAAGCTACCATCTCATGAACCCCAGAAATATTACAGATCTGGGAAGTTATGGATTATGCCATGAGCCTCAGGTTAATTCAGGAGGTGTTCTAGATGCTAACAGCTGACTTTCCTTTGATCTTTAGCAGAGAACAGAGTGTCAAGACCTCCCGTGGATTCGTAGCCTGCTTGGCTGCACCTAGGCATCCTTTGGTTAATTAACATCTCCATGAGATCAGCTAAGTGTCACCTGGTTCCCAGAGCCAAAAGGGAAATTGTGCCTTCCACAGGGAATATGTCCAAGCTAATTAACACCTTCCCCCCAGGCTGTCATTTCAGCTAAGACAGATTTCCCAGCTGTTCCTAAGCAGAGGGATACTGCACATCAGATCTTGGTTCTATTGATCTGAGGCGCAATCGATGCAGGAATCGAGTGCGATCGTTCTTTTCTTCACGGGCGGTTCCAGGACGCGCCTGCGTCCCCGCAATCGTCCGTGACAGCCCTCCCCCTTGTCCGTGGCTTAGCCATTCATCCGCAAGATGTGTGGCGGCGCCGCTAACCTGGCTGACGGGCCTCGAGTTGCCGGTACGGCGGGAAAACCTATTGGAGCATGTGGCTCGGTTCCCCTGGACCGGTCGCGGTCTGCTACCCTCAGGGTTGACCCAACATGGACCGTTCTGGACAGGGCGTTTGCGCCACTGCAGTCGGACGTGGTGTCTGCCGGGACTGCTGACAACGGGCAGTGGGTTGGTTAGGTCAACAGCCAGCCCACGCAGGGTTCCCCTGCTGAGTGGCTGTGGACCTAAGGGAACCCCGCGGGAATCCCTGGACCTTCCCAGCTCCTGACAGACGGCACATGCCCTGCAGTAGTTTGCTACATCCCTGTTCATCCGGGGCCAATAAAACTGGTTCCGAATACCGGCGAGTGTCTTGCGGACACCCGAGTGCCCTGTCAGAGGATTACCATGTGCGGATTTCAGCACATGTCCCCTGAACGCACTCGGGACCACAAGCCACTTGGTATTCGCGTGGGATCTACCTGTAGGGGGCTGTACAGACTCACTGTACAGTCTCCCACCTTCCCAGTACACCTTGAAAGCGGCCCCATCCGCGAGGGGCTCAGCGGCTTGCTGCCTGAGCACCTCCAGGCTTGGGTCGCTTTGTAGTGCGGCTGAGAATACGGCGCTGTCAGTTTCAGCCAACTGGCTCATGTCACACGAGGCCAGCGGCTGAAAGGTCTCATCCCTGCGGTCAGAGGAGGGGGAGGAGGCCGGAACCCCCTCCACCTGTTCTGAGCTCGGGTTCTGAGCAGTGCAGCTGCGCGGTACTGCTAGCACAGGTACACTGTCAGAATGGCACAGACGGACATTACTCAAATCATCATTGCATGCAGTAATGACATTGACAGGTATAGACATTTTTTCATTACAGACAGGTTGTACAGTAAACTCAGGTGCCTTTGAGGCAGGCACTATTGAACCTGGTACCCTTGAACTGGGCACATTCAACCCGCCTCCCCCTGGTGCTCCCCCAAGTGTATAAAGTACCTGGTGGTGGGTGGAGAGTCCGTCTCCTTCCGTGAGCGACAAGGCGGTCGTGGCAGGTTCATAGTAGGACACAAGCTTGCCCAAATCAGTCCCCAGCAACACAGGGACTGGGAGATCCTTCATAACCCCAACAACCCTTTCGCGGATCCCTAATCCCCAATCCAGCTTCACTGTCGCGTGGGCTATGTGAAAAAGGGTGCCCTCTACTCCAGTAAGGGCAAGGGATCGGCTGGAGCTGATGCTCTCCTTTGGCACAAGGTGTGAGTGAACTAACGTGATGTCAGCTCCGGTGTCTCGAAATCCGGTGACAACTTTGCCGTTCACTATAACAAGTTGCTGCTGGTCGGTTCGGTCGCGGATTTCCTTTCCGCGGGCAAACAGGACAAAATCTGATGATCCAGGCTGTGGTTCGCTGGCGGGTTGCCTCTGCTGTGGGTGAGGTGCAGATGATGCAGAGGATCCAGGTGCTGGTGGTGTCTGTCTCCGCTCCGGACAGTCGAATTTCATGTGTCCGGGCTGGCGGCAGTAGTGACAGGTGACCTCTCCAGGCGCTGCAGGCCTGGGTGCAGCAGCTGCGCTGGGTGGCCTCTGTGGCGGACGGCTCACAGGGGCAGGAGGGTCTGCCGAGGTATTGGGCTGACCTCCTCTCCAGCTGGATGGGACAGTTCTGCGGGTATCAGCCACCCGGGTAGTTGCAAAAGTCTCAGCAAGGTCTGCAGCGACAGTGGCTGAAGCCGGCCTGCGTTCTAACACAGACTGTCGTACATCAGCAGGGCAAATGTTCAGAAATTGTTCGAGGAGTATCAAGTCCTCCAGGACGCCATAAGACCCTTTGGTGAGGCCTAGCGTCCACTGGCGGAGTGTGGTGAGCAAGCTGCTGGCCACATCTCGGTACGAATCAGAAGGCTTTTTCTGCCAGGCCCTGAACTTTTTCCGATAGGCTTCTGGCGTCAGCTGGTACTTAGTAATGATAGCGTCTTTTATAGCAGCATAATCATTATCCTTCTCCGCAGGCAATTCTGCGAAGGCATCAAGCGCTTTGTAGCGCAGCAAAGGTGTCAGATGTCTGGCCCACTGGTCTTGGGACAGACGATACTGACGGCATGCTTTTTCAAAAGACCGCAAAAACAAGTCAATGTCTGTGTCTTTCTCGATATTAGCAAATTTAAATTTTGCACTTACGGGTGCTGCAGCTCCTTCAGCAGGGAGGCTGGGCGGTGAACTCCGGCTGGCCTGTTGAACCTTTGCCATGTTGAGCTCATGCTGTCGTCTCTCCCGCGCCGCTGCAGATTGGCGCTCCCGTTCTCGCTCAGCGGCATCCCTCTCCGCGTGGCGTTCAGCAGCAGCAGCAGCAGCAGCAGCAGCAGCTTGCCGCTCCCGTTCCTCCCGCATTTGGCGCTCCTCACGCATGTACTGCAGGTACTTGTCCAGGTCAGTGTCCATCAGCTTTTGTAATGCCTGCTGCATTAGCGGATCAGTACAAACGGACAGTCCAGTACTGGCCGGTTCCAGGCGAGTACTTTCAGAAACTCTGGGATTGGGGTCCATACTGACAGTCTCTGGCGTAACTGTTGCAACAGGGCCCGCAGGATGCTCAACCTCTGTACGCCTAGGATCTTCAGCCTCTGGTTCCCCTTGCCTTGAGTCAGATGGGGCAGCGTCTACCTCAGCAGACACATCCAGCTCCCGCGGTTGCTGGGTATCCCATTGAAACAAGTCATTTACCATGTCCTGTTTGTTCCTGCGGAGGGTGTCAATGCCCCGCAGCTGACAAAGATTTTCCAGGTCGGATACGGCCATGAGCTTGTAGTTCCCGGACATTTCCATGCCAAATAAAATAAAACTTTTGGGGAGGGGTACTGGCTACACAGTCTCTCTGTATATATAAAAAATATATTGCCTTCCAGCTACACCAACGAATTAGTTCGTTTCTCGATAGCGCTAGCGCTATCGCAGATACTTTCAGCACAACACAGATCCCACCGCTGCCACCACTGTCACAAGAGCCCTCAGTGGCTGACCGCACTTAGCCTTCTAAACGGTGCCAGCGCACAGATCGTGCGAACTCTGGTCGCAGTCAATGCGCAGGAACCGTTAAGAATTAGCCGCAGACAACTCAGAAGGGAGCCTGTGAGACACGGGTAATTACAACGTCACCTACTGGTTCAGAGTAAACTGCCACCACCGCGGTTACTATGGGACCGTGGGGCCCACTAACTGACTGACTAATCCTGCGAATAAAACGGTTAAACACACGATATTCTGTCTAGCCAACAACAAACAAACAGTAGTGTATCTTCAGAGACCCGGGATCATTTCTGTGTGTGCTGATAAGCAGGGTAGCGAAACAGTGAATGACTTGGGGAAAGTCGTTTATTCACGCAATATAAATAATTAATATATACAGACAATTATGAAAATCAACAATTATTAAAACAGTAATAGCCAGTATGAAAAATAAAAGAAGGGAGAAAAATACTTAGTTCCTGGAAAGATGTCCTTATTGTGGGAAGAATCATAAAGTTCTTGGTTTCAAAGTCCAGAGTTCAGAGTTCAGACCAGGTGGATGCCAGCATATCCTCAAGCTGGCATCTGATGAGTGCAAGATGGTTCAGTGTGGAGGACACTGAGTTTGGGTCCTCTGCCATTCTTATGCCCCTGAGTCAGTAGGAGGGAGTGAGGGCGGGGAGCCACACACCCCCTTGGAGGATGAGATGAGCCCTCCCCTTATCCTGAGGACCAGAAATCATATGTACCCATATATGGGCTCAATCTCACAGAACCGTACAGGTCAGGGCAGATTTATTAACATTTTCAGGTCTGTCTCGATTTACCCAGCGCCCTGATACCAGACATGAGGGGTGGGACCCCTGTGGTATCATCAGGGCACTTTGAAACTGCCTAACTGGCAGTCCTTACCTCCGAAGGTTCTGAAACTTCCTCAGAACCAGCACCGGGGCTCATGCTACACTTCCCCCACGTTTGGTGAAGCTGCCATCTCAGGAACCCCAGAAATATTACAGATCTGGGAAGTTATGGATTATGCCATGAGCCTCAGGTTAATTCAGGAGGTGTTCTAGATGCTAACAGCTGACTTTCCTTTGATCTTTAGCAGAGAACAGAGTGTCAAGACCTCCCGTGGATTCGTAGCCTGCTTGGCTGCACCTAGGCATCCTTTGGTTAATTAACATCTCCATGAGATCAGCTAAGTGTCACCTGGTTCCCAGAGCCAAAAGGGAAATTGTGCCTTCCACAGGGAATATGTCCAAGCTAATTAACACCTTCCCCCCAGGCTGTCATTTCAGCTAAGACAGATTTCCCAGCTGTTCCTAAGCAGAGGGATACTGCACATCAGATCTTGGTTCTATTGATCTGAGGCGCAATCGATGCAGGAATCGAGTGCGATCGTTCTTTTCTTCACGGGCGGTTCCAGGACGCGCCTGCGTCCCCGCAATCGTCCGTGACACATTGGGCTCGATTCACAAAGCGGTGCTAACCCAGTTAGAGACTTTAGGCATGATAACCATTGCACCACGCTGGTGAAAAGCCAGTTTAGGTGTGATAAGTTTAGGCATGATAAGTTTAGGTGTGATAAGTTTAGGCATGCTAAGTTTAGATAAGTTTAGATCGCTTGCAAAGTCCCGCACGCAAAGCAGCGCCATTAAACTCTATGCAAAGTGCACCAGACTTTGCTAGCGCAAAACTTTTGATCAGCTGTGCACTGCGGTGCTAACGCAGTTGGCGCTTAAACTTATCATGCCTAAACTTATCACACCTAAACTTATCACGCCTAAACTTATCACACCTAAACTTATCACACCTAAACTTATCATGCCTAAACTGAGTTTAGGCATGATAAAGGGCTTTTCACCAGGGTGCTAACTGTTAGCACCGCTTTGTGAATCAGGCCCATAGTGTCAATAAGATCGATATTTCTAGAGGATTATGAATTTGTGATTATTATTTGTGTGCGAGAAGCGTGGGCTGAAATATGGAAAATGTCATATTTGTTGGACTTACAGGACTTACGATATCAAATAGTTAAAAAAAAAAGTTACCTGTGTTTATTCTTTTATCCGTGGAGGACTCCATTTCGTGCTCTCCATTTACTTCCACCCGGTCCCCCGCTCTGTCCCAGACCCCCCGGTCGGCTCCCGACCCCACCGCCCGGGCTCTCATTCCACATGTAAAATGGCCGCCGGAGCTTGCAGTGGCTTTGCATTCCGCATAGACGCCAGTGCGGCTGTGCAGCTCTAGGGCTCCTCCCTTGCTACAGGCTGTCTCCTGTGCGTGGATCGGGGGAGACGCACTAGAGCGGACTGCGCAGCCGGGACAAGCTATTTTACATGTGGAATGAGAGCCTGACCTGGGGGGTGAGGCTGGTCTGAGACAGAGCGGTGGACCCAACAGAAGTAAATGGAGAGCGCGGGTGGCGTCCTCCATGGATAAAAGAGTAAATACAGGTACTTAACTTTTTTTAACCATTTGACATCGTGAGTCCTTTAAGCTTCCCGCCCAAAATATAATAACGCCCAGTCCAGCCCAGGGGCTGACTCTGAGATCCCGCCCTAAAAGCTGGATCATTCAAAAGGAACAGGTCTGAAATCTGAGCCAAGTCCTCCTTTGTGTAACATCGCCTGATCAGGCAGCCATTTTCGTGAACTGGAACAAAAGACTTTAATTTTCTTCCACAAAGGACATACTAGTACTACTCCAAAACAGTTTTCTCGTCTTTTTGTTTTTTTATTCCTTTTATTTTCACTGTGGTTACTCTTCTAATTGTTACTTTTAATAATTTTCTGTATATATTAATTTTTTATACTGCATTTATAATAAAAACGAATTTCAAGTAATTTTCTAGCTGCAAACCTGCTTTTCAGCCAACCAGAAAGAATCCTAGCCTTCTTGAAGATCCGCTACCCTGAAGTATTGTATTGTTATAGCCAGAGTAGAGTGGGTTAACAATTTGTATTTGCAGGTCTAGATTAGTTAGAAAGGTCTCTCTCAACCTGCAAATGAGAGTGGTGGCAGCTTTGTACCCTGAAATATTGTAGTTTTGTTTTATTATAGCTCGCATGCTTTCTCCTAGCCTGTCTGCTGCCAAATCCCAGTGGTTTCAGCGCCCTGATTGCACCCACGAGGTTGAATAGTCTGTGTGGGCTCGATTCACAAAGTTGTGCTTACCCAGTTAAAGACTTTAGGCGTGATAACCATTGCACCACGCTGGTGAAAAGCCAGTTTAGGTGTGATAAGTTTAGGCGTGATAAGTTTAGATAAGTTTAGATCGCACGCAAAGTCCCGCATGCAAAGCAGCGCCATTAAACTCTATGCGAAGTGCACCAGACTTTGCTAGCGCAAAACTTTAGATCAGCTGTGCACTGCGGTGCTAACCCAGTTGGTGCTATAGTTATCACGCCTAAACTTATCACACCTAAACTTATCACGCCTACACGTATCACGCCTACACTTATCACGCCTAAACTTATCACACCTAAACTTATCACACCTAAACTGAGTTTAGGCGTGATGATAAGGGGCTTTTCACCAGCGTGCTGTTAGCACCGCTTTGTGAATCAAGCCCTGTGTGTTGAAATAGCTTGGAAGGCATTGAGCGGTCCAGCCACTAGGGGGCGTGTGATAGGTGGTGTATTGCAGTGCGATGGTCTACCTTAAAGAGAACCCGAGGTGGGATTTACTTATGTTAGTGGGGCACAGAGGCTGGTTGTGCACACTAACACCAGCCTCTGTTGCCCCATGGTGTGCCTCCAGGACCCCCCTGCGCGCCGCCAGGGCCGGGCCGAGGCATAGGCTGGAGAGGCTCCAGCCTCAGGGCGCAGTGTAGGAGGGGGCGCACAATTCATTCAGCTGTCATTCCTAATTGTGTATGAAGCAGAAAGAAATAAGAAAAGGGGATACATAGCAGTGACTGCAAGCCAGATAACTAGATATTAAGGTGTTGGGGAGGGTGTGGGCCCTGTGGCCCTCTTAGTCTAATAGCAATCAGTGTGTGACGGCGGGGGTGGGAGGGATGGAGGGGCGCACTTTGGTGTCTCAGCCTTGGGTGCTGGAGGACCTTGTCCCTGCTCTGCGCGCCGCTATACCCCCCGCAGTGCTGGCGACACACAGCGTGTCGCCAGAACAATGTTTACCTATGGCTGTCTGTTAGCGCCGCTCCCCCGCCTCCTCTGTATCGGCGCTACCCGCCCGCGTCCCTTCCCTCCCGCTGATTGGAGGGAAGTGACGCGGACTGTCCTTATTTTCAAACCACACCCCCCCAGAGAACCCCTTTAAAGAGTCAGTTAAATATACACTCACCTAAAGGATTACTAGGAACACCATACTAATATAGTGTTTGACCCCCGTTCGCCTTCAGAACTGCCTTAATTCTACGTGACATTGATTCAACAAGGTGCTGAAAGCATTCTTTAGAAATGTTGGCCCATATTGATAGGATAGCATCTTGCAGTGGATGGAGATTTGTGGGATGCACATACAGGGCACGAAGCTCCCGTTCCATCACATCCCAAAGATGCTCTATTGGGTTGAGATCTGGTGACTGTGGGGGCCATTTTAGTACAGTTAGCTCATTGTCATGTTCAAGAAACCAATGTGAAATGATTGGAGCTTTGTGACATGGTGCATTATCCTGCTGGAAGTAGCCATCAGAGGATGGGTACGTGGTGGTCATGAAGGGATGGACATCGTCAGAAACAATGCTCAGGTAGCCCAATTGGCACTAAGGGGCCTAACGTGTGCCAAGAAAACATCCCCCACACCATTACACCACCACCAGCAGCCTGCACAGTGGTAACCAGGCATGATGGATCCATGTTCTCATTCTGTTTACACCAAATTCTGACTCTATCGAGACTCATCAGACCAGGCAACATTTTTCCAATCTTTAACTGTCCACTTTTGGTGAGCTCATGCAAATTGTAGCCTCTTTTTCCTATTTGTAGTAGAGATGAGTGGTACCCGGTGGGGTCTTCTGCTGTTGTAGCCCATCCGCCTCAAGGTTGTGTGTGTTGTGGCTTCACAAATGTTTTGCTGCATACCTCGGTTGTAACGAGTGGTTATTTCAGTCAACGTTACTCTTCTGTCAGTTTGAATCAGTCGGCCCATTCTCCTCTGACCTCTAGCATCAACAAGGCATTTTCGCCCACAGGACTGCCGCATACTGGATGTGTTTCCCTTTTCACACTATTCTTTGTAAACCCTAGAAATGGTTGTGTGTGAAAATCCCAGTAACTGAGCAGAGTGTGAAATACTCAGACCGGCCCGTCTGGCACCAGCAACCATGCCATGCTTAAAATTGCTTAAATCACCTTTCTTTCCCATTCTGACATTCAGTTTGGAGTTCAGGAGATTGTCTTGACCAGGACCACACCCCTAAATGCATTGAAGCAACTGACATGTGATTGGTTGATTAGATAACTGCATTAATGAGAAATTGAACAGGTGTTCCTAATCATCCTTTAGGTGAGTGTATTTTGCAGTAGAATACATATAGTAACACAGATCTGTACATCAGACCTGAAAGAGGGACAAATGAGGGACAGAGGGATTAAAGTTCCCAAAGAGGGACAGTTGAGAGCTATGATTATAATCCTCATGATACCAGAATGTAAATCTCCCCTTTTCTTTCTGCAGTACAAACAAACAGGAGTCACGCCCACCCCTGTCAGCGGAGTGGAGCGGCCTTTACGGATGCTCATAGCCTCAGCAAGCACCGGCAGCTACACTGCCCCCTACCTGCAGGACAGCCAGGAGAAGAGCAGCCGTCCTCACAGAGCCTTTCTGTCCTCCCCGAGGGTTCAGCAAACCCCGCAGGGGCCGGCAGAGATGGACGCAGTCCAAGTACCTCCATGGCAACCGAGCCAGCGGGCAAACCTGCACAGACCCGCTCCAGAGACGGCAAGCCCCGCCCAGCACCAGCCAAGGGGCGGCCGCATGTGTGTGAGGAATGTGGGAGGGGTTTCATACGCCCTTCAGAACTAATGAGACATTACCGAACCCACACAGGAGAGAAGCCTTATGTGTGTGAGGAATGTGGGAGGTGTTTCTCACGCTCTGAAAGCCTAACGAGACATCACAGAGTCCATACAGGGGAGAGGCCTTATGTGTGTGGGGAATGTGGGAGGGGCTTCACGCTATCAGCAAACCTAAAAATACACTACAGGGTCCACACAGGGGAGCAGCCTTATATGTGTGAGGAGTGTGGGAGGGGCTTCACACTATCAGTAAACCTAAAAGTACACTACAGGGTCCACACACGAGAGCGGCCTTATGTGTGTGAGGAATGTGGGAGGGATTTCTCACGCTCTGGAAACCTAATGAGACATCACAGAGTCCACACGGGAGAGAAGCCTTATGTGTGTGAGGAATGTGGGAGGGGCTTCACACAATCAGTAAACCTAAAAGTACATTACAGAGTCCACACAGGAGAGCAGCCTTATGTGTGTGACAAGTGTGAGAAGGGATTTACACAATCTGCAAGCCTAAAGAAACATTACCAGACTCACACAGGGGAAAGGCACCGTGTGAGCGATCACCAGTGACATGCTAATACTGCAGAGTTGATGTAAACTGTACGCTATTTCTATGCAACATACCTGAAACTTTGAAAACAGACCAATGAAGTGCAGTAGCTGTTGCATCTGATCTGACATTTCCCGGCTGCATAGATTAAGGTCCATACACACATCCAATTTTAATCTGCAGATGACTGGCCGATTTTACCACCTCCATGTAGTGTGAGGGCTAACGGGTTTTGAACAGGGATGCTGAAATCCGCTCCGGGAGACATCCGGATAGTTGCTATCCAGATATCTCCCAGTAAATCTGAGCGGGGGGAGGGGGGGGTGTCGGATCGGGGGGTCAATCTTACCTGCATGACGTCTTCTTCGGTCCATACGCGTCATCTCCCACCATGCGCTCCAAGCGCCGCATTCGCTGGTCACTCGACTACAAACACTTCCTCCTTCAACGAAGAAGGAGGAAGTGTGGAAACGCTCCCAAAATGCTGCCTGTCCTGCGATTGCGATTTCATTAATCGCTGTAGTGGAATCAGTCCCATCCATTTACATTGGCTGAGCGTTTAGTAAAATCGTTAGTGATTGAAAGCGCTCCCTAAACACAAAAAAAAAAACGCTCTAGTGGGTTCCAGACCACGACTTAGGCCTGGGGCACACTAGATATTGCAGCAGCGCTTTTAAAATGTGCAAGCGCTGTGTGCAGTGATTCCTAGGTGTATTGCGATTGGCGGCGCTTTGAAGCTTCTGATTGGCAATTTGTACCTTTTTGTACCTGTAAATAAAGTTAGTAATACTCACTGGGTATCCCGATGTCCGACTTCCGTCCGTAGCCACGCCCTCTAGCAGAAGAGCTCGTAGGTGCTTCTCTAGGAGCAAACAGAGAAACGCTTATAATCTCTTCTGTTAGGGGGCGGGACTACAGGCAGAAGCTCAATATCAGAACATTCGGTAAGTATAACTTTATTTAAAAAACAAAATGTTCTGCCTCAAATTGCTGCAAAATTGCTTTGAAAAGTGATGTTGCCACGCTTAATACTTTGCATTGAGCTCAACCACCTCTCTCTCTAGCCTCTGATGCGACTTCCACTATAAACAGGAAGTCGCGTCAGACACTAGAGGGAGAAGCGTCCACGCTGGAGCGCACGGAAGGTATGTGGATCTGCCGCTGCCCGCCGCCTGCATACACAGACGTATTGATGCTGGAGGGGAGCGCAGAGGGGAGAGCCCGAGGTGAGGGAGCGGGGGGACCGTCCCCCCTCCCCGCCGAAGTGCAGCATGGCTTTCCCCTCATGCTGCGACCCCTCCAACCCCCCAAAACAGCCCCGAGCGGGCCCCCGGGAAGGGGCGCTCAGAATTTCTGCAGGGGGGCCCGGTGGGATCTAGTTACGCCCGTTAGTAATTCAGCATAATGCCGGATCATCCGCAAGGCAGTGCTGGGCAGCTGCCTAGGATCTGGAGCCCCCACCAAATCTACAGTGCGCGTCTGCGGCCGGGAGTGTTTTGCGCATGTGCATGATGTAGTCGTGATGTCATGTGCATGCGTAGTGTGCTCCCGGCCGCAGGTGCGCAATGTAGGACATGAAGGCCAGCACCTGTGCACTAATACCCTACTCCGGTGACCCCAAGGAGGCTGCCGGGGAGCATTTAGGTAGGAAAAGAGGGAAACAGAGGAGAATGGGGGAGCGGTGGGCATCAGGACAGCTGCCAGTACATGCCTGCCTCCCAAGTTTTTCCTACTTCATTCGGCTCTGGTATCCTTTAAGTGTACCTGTCACGAAGGGAGCAAGATGTATACTTACCTGGGGCTTCTTCCAGCCCCCTGTAGTCCATGAGCTTCCCTCCAGTCTGCCTCAGGGACTACCCAACCAACTGCACAAGTGCAGAACACACCCGGCCACACGTGTGTTCAAGGAGGCGTGTGTCTGTGGCAGCAGAACGGAGGGGACCAGCTGGACACAGACTTCCTCTTGCTCCCCTCATGACAGGTCTACTTTAAGGGCTGAATTAATAGTGTTGAATTCTAAACAGCCACCATGACAATCATATGTAAAATCTGCTCATTCAACTGCAAAAGAAATAATAGCTTGTTGAACAGACACTGTTTAAAACCTTTGTTAAACTGCCTAATAAAAGGGCGAGACTTGCTTCGTAATGCTAAGACTAAGGTGTGGTTTACTTGAGTGAGATGTTTTGAATCAGGATGATACCATTAGCAAAGCTTGACGGCTTTAGGTTAAGATCAGTAATAGGGAGCGTGAATGGAAAAAAGTCTGTCAGTGAAGCAGGGAGTATCGGGAAGATGGAAGACATCATGGAAAACCGCGGAAAGAGAAGGACCCCCCGGGGTAACTCTCACTGCCTTTTCCTCCTCTGAGACACGCGTTCCGCTTCTCACAGAATAGTGCTCACTCATCCTTACTGGTCGATGCATGATAGCTTATTAATTAATTGTCAGGTGTTTATTAGTCATGGAAGGTGATTCACCCCATGCAATATTCTGGTGCACACCAGGTGAATCCCATGTCCTGTGAGGCTAATGGCTCCAAACTTAGAAACTACACTCATCACTAGTCACTGATGGAGGAAGACTGGGGTACAGGAGGCTACAACCAGTATCCCATTCTTAGAGAAAAATGGCATATCTGGTGGGTATATTACAGGCTTGCTCAAATCCGATCTGGGAGATACTCGGATAGTTGCTATCCGGATATCTCCCAGTAAACCTGTTCGGGCTGGGTGGGGGGGAGGGGTCAAGCTTAACTGTCTGACATCTTCTTAGGTATGTCCCTCCGCGCCTCCCACAATGCGCTCCACGCGCATCATGTGATTACAAACACTTCCTCCTTCAACCCAGAAGGAGGAAGTGTTTGTAGTCACGTGACCACCGCTTTTAGCGCATCGTGGGAGGCGCGGAGGGACATACCTAAGAAGACGTCAGACAGGTAAGCTTGACCCCTCCCCCCCGCCCAGCCCGAACAGGTTTACTGGGAGATATCCGGATAGCAACTATCCGAGTATCTCCCGAACCGGATTTGAGCAAGCCTGGTATATTAGACATTCTAGCTCTCATTTAAAAAAGCACGACGCCTACCGACAAATCACCGCTCCCACCAGTCACGCCGCTCCTCCATCCCCGCAGGCACCTCTCTGCCATCAGAGCTGTGTGGGCCGGTCAGGAGCCGCTTTCATTAGCTCCTGGTGCTGTCCATTAATGTAAGCCAATGGGATTGGCTTACGGTGATGACAGGGTCAGGCGCCAATGAAATCGGCTCCTAACCTGCTCACAGAGGTCTGCTGTCCTAGAGATGGCAGGGTGATCTGCGGCGGGGAGAGAGTGACGCAATTGGTGGCAGCGTACGGCTGGATGATTGAAATCTACGCCCTGGCAGGTATAACAGGATCAAAACAGGGCATAGATTTCAATCATCAAGGTCCAGAAGCGGTTAAAGGATACCCGAAGTGACATGATGAGATAGACAAGTGTATGTACAGTGCCTAGCACACAAATAACTAGGCTGTGTTCCTTTTTTTCTTTCTCTGCCGGAAAGTGTTAAATATCAGGTATGTAAGTGGCTGACTTATGGTGGCCATACATGGTACAATAAAAACGTTTGATTATCCCGATTATTAGCTCTAAATGATCGAATCGAATGAAAGTTGAAAATATTTTTTTTTTTTCGATCAAGAAATTCGAACGATTATCCCGTTTTTTCAAGAAAAATCAGATCGGACATGCTGGAAAAATCTTTTTTTTCGATCTAACGGAATAATCGAACTAAATTATCTAATCGAAAAAAAAATTAAAAATTGTACCATGTATGGCCACCCTTAGTCCTGACTCAGACAGGAAGTGACTACAGTGTGACCCTCACTGATAACTAAGTAATACCAACTATAAAACACTTTCCTAGTAGAAAATGGCTTCTGAGAGAATGGAAGAGATAAAAAGGGGAATTTCTTATCAGTGAGGGTCACACTGTAGTCACTTCCTGTCTGAGTCAGGACTGAGTCAGCCACTTACATACCTGATATTTAACTCTTTCAGGCAGATAAAGTAAAAAAGGAACACAGCATAGACGTGTATGTACAGTGCCTAGCACACACATAACTATCTCATCACGTCACATGTCACTTCGGCTATCCTTTAAAAAATAAAATTGCTTAGCACAGGCAGGTGAAGGAAGCTTGCATAAGGTCATCCTGGGTCAAAGGTCCCCATTATTTCTTGCCAAGTGTTGCACTTCAGACAAACTTCACTCATTTCTGTTTGGAATTAATTTCATTGGTATATGATCAGTTTTGTTTATCAGAAGATTCGTTTGAAAATGTTCCATATTTGGAAAAACAAACTGTTTTGTCTTTTACCATTAAAGTCTTCTAAAAATCTACAAATGATGTTGTGCTTATTTTTTTAAATGAGTAATTTGAATACTGTGTGTGGTGGTGTTATGTCATAGACTTAAAGCAGAACTCCACCCAGCTTACAGTTACCAGACATGATCATCCCGGTTTACCGGGGACATGTCCCAGGATTAGGGTCCCCTGTCCCAGGTACAAGTATGTCCCTGTTAATGTCCAAGATGCCAGACTTTGTGGCTGCACAATTGGCTCTCAATTATCTGTGCCCGCCTTATGAAAACATAGGCCCGCCCCTAGATCAAAGACATAGCAAGGGGGGAGGGGGCAAGGAGGAAACTCTGACTACCTGTCTTTCTCCATTTGTGTCCCCACCTGCGTGGTGCACAGACCTTTGTTTTGGTGGCTGAAGCCTGCGTTCCTTCTAATTAGGTTTAGGTGAGGGACACTATGCTAATTGTGATGTTTGGTGCACATGCTGCTGAATCCTGTGTTTGGGGTAACATGCTGCCCAATTGTTATGTGGGGGATCTCTCTTAAATGTAATACACATAGTGATGGCATGAACTGTTCGCAGGCTGAATGAAATTGGTGTTCGCCACATATGTTAATATCACTAAATACAAACATCATGATGCTCTGTACATGCTCATAAGCTATGCTGAGGGTGACTCCCTGATAGGTGGTTAGATAAAACCTGAATCCACACAGGACAAAAATTTGTGTCAACACCAGCAGGCCTGCATAATCTGATCCTGTTTTTTTTAATGATGTTTTGAGTGACTGTGATTTTCTTTTTCTTTTAGGCTTAAAGGGACTCAGAGCTCAAAAAAGAAATGAAAATTGCACTCACCTCGGTTTAATCGCGCATGCGCCGTATTGTCACGCCGGCCGCCGTGATGACGCGAGGCGGCCGGCGTGATTACGTCACACGTGTCGTATGTGGAAGAGAGAGCCGGACACTCGGGCCAGTGTCGCCTGGAGCCGCCCGGAAGCCGCCGGGCAGCCATCTCTGGGAGAAGACCTGGGAGAAGAGCCAGGACGCCGTCGTGGGACCTCCCGACCTACACTGGGCTGCAGAAAGCTCAAGGTGAGTGCAATTTTCATTTCTTTTTTGAGCTCGGAATCCCTTTAATGGGGGAGACATACAGTTTAGATCTCATGAGGATGTTTGTATAGTTTGTTTTCACCTTATGGATGAGAGGAATTTTCACATTTCAGCCCTACTCCCATTCAGCCACCAATAACTTTATCAATACTTATCACAACAAAATGATCTATACCTTGTTTTTTTCGCCACCAATTAAGCTTTCTTTGGGTGGTACTTATGTTAAGTATTATTTTATTCTCAATGCATTTTAGGCTGTATTCACAGTGGGACGTTGCATTTTAATGCGACGTTAAAGTCGCAATGTGTCTGCGTTAAGGGGTAACGCACTGCAAGCAGTGATTTTTCCACAACGCAACATTTTTAACGTGACTTTAACATTGCACTGTGAACGGCCCATAGGATTAGCATTGCAGTGTGGTAAGCTGCGTTATATGACTTTATAACACGCGACCATAACGTCCCACTGTGAATGCGACCTAAATGGGAATAATAAGAAAAAAATGGAAAAAATTCATTATTTCTCAGTTTTCGGCCATCATAGTTTTAAAATAAAATGTTCTACAGTGGATAAAAACCCCACACACATTTTATTTGCCCATCTGTCCTGGTTATTGCAATATTTAAATTATATCCCTAGTACAATGTAGGTCGACAATATTTTATTTGGAAATAAAGGTGCATTTTTTCAGTTTTAAATCCATCACTATTTACATGCCCATAATTTAACAATATACACCCTCTTGACATACATATTAAAAAAATTCAGTCCCTAATGTACAGTGGGTTGCAAAAGTATTCGGCCCCCTTGAAGTTTTCCACATTTTGTCACATTACTGCCACAAACATGAATCAATTTTATTGGAATTCCACGTGAAAGACCAATACAAAGTGGTGTACACGTGAGAAGTGGATCGAAAATCATACATCATTCCAAACATTTTTTACAAATAAATAACTGCAAAGTGGGGTGTGCATAATTATTCGTCCCCCTGAGTCAATACTTAGTAGAACCACCTTTTGCTGCAATTACAGCTGCCAGTCTTTTAGGGTATGTCTCTACCAGCTTTGCACATCTAGAGACTGAAATCCTTGCCCATTCTTCTTTGCAAAACAGCTCCAGCTCAGTCAGATTAGATGGACAGCGTTTGTGAACAGCAGTTTTCAGATCTTGCCACAGATTCTCGATTGGATTTAGATCTGGACTTTGACTGGGCCATTCTAACACATAGATATATTTTGTTTTAAACCATTCCATTGTTGCCCTGGCTTTATGTTTAGGGTCATTTTCCTGCTGGAAGGTGAACCTCCGCCCCAGTCTCAAGTCTTTTGCAGTCTCCAAGAGGTTTTCTTCCAAGTTTGCCCTGTATTTGGCTCCATCCATCTTCCCATCAACTCTGACCAGCTTCCCTGTCCCTGCTGAAGAGAAGCACCCACAGAGCATGATGCTGCCACCACCATATTTGACAGTGGGGATGGTGTGTTCAGAGTGATGTGCAGTGTTAGTTTTCCGCCACACATAGCGTTTTGCATTTTGGCCAAAAATTTCCATTTTGGTCTCATCTGACCAGAACACCTTCTTCCACATGGTTGCTGTGTCCTCCACATGGCTTGTGGCAAACTGCAAACGGGACTTCTTATGCTTTCTGTTAACAATGCCTTTCTTCTTGCCACTCTTCCATAAAGGCCAACTTTGTGCAGTGCACAACTAATAGTTGTCCTATGGACAAAGTCTCCCACCTGAGCTGTAGATCTCTGCAGCTCGTCCAGAGTCACCATGGGCCTCTTGACTGCCTTTCTGATCAGCGCTCTCCTTGTTCGGCCTGCGAGTTTAGGTGGATGGCCTTGTCTTGGTAGGTTTACAGTTGTGCCATACTCCTTCCATTTCTGAATGATCGCTTGAACAGTACTCTGTGGGATGTTCAAGGCTTTGGAAATCTTTTTGTAGCCTAAGCCTGCTTTAAATTTCTCAATAACTTGATCCCTGACCTGTCTTGTGTGTTCTTTGGACTTCACGGTGTTGTTGCTCCCAATATTCTCTTAGACAACCTCTGAGGCCCTCACAGAGCAGCTGTATTTGTACTGACATTAGATTACACACAGGTGCACTCTATTTAGTCATTAGCACTCATCAGGCAATGTCTATGGGCAACTGACTGCACTCAGATCAAAGTGGGCCGAATAATTATGCACACCCCACTTTGCAGTTATTTATTTGTAAAAAAAAATGTTTGTAATCATGTGTGATTTTCGTTCCACTTCTCACGTGTACACCACTTTGTATTGGTCTTTCATGTGGAATTCCAATAAAATTGATTCATGTTTGTGGCAGTAATGTGACAAAATGTGGAAAACTTCAAGGGGGCCGAATACTTTTGCAACCCACTGTATGTAGGTGTAATTTTACTATTTGGCCACAAGACGTCCTCATGCATTATTTTCTATTAGCATATTATAAGTACACAAATAGGAAGTGATATGTTACTTAGGAAGTGATGCAGGCATCTCATTGATGCAGGCGATCATGGGGATCGTAATGCCTATATACCAATTAAAAGTTGCCACCATAGAAATTGGCTTAATAGTGTCCCGAGGAGTCAATTCACTAGAATAAGAAGAGATTGTACAAAAACAGCTGATTATGAGGAACAAGCAGAAATGCTACTGCAAAGGTTCCTTGAGAAAGGGTATCAAGACACCCCCCTGAGGAACGAAATTGAAACAATATAATAGGGGTAATATGCTCAAAGATAAACCTAAAACGCAGAAGAATGAGGATTACGATTATGCGATATGCCTAGAATACAATGCGCAACATAAAGAGGTAGAACGGATCATCAAGAGGTACTGGGGCCTGTTGCTCAATGACCCAGTCTTGAAATTGAAGATACCCATGCACCCCAAATGTATGTATAGGAGGGCTCAGAAATGACAGAGGACGTTGGTTAAAACTTGCATTGACGAACCGAAAGTAAAAAAATCGCACCGATATGTGGTGGGAAAAGGTTTTTTTCCCCTGTAAGAAATGCAACCCCTGCCTTACGGGCCACGCCAAGAAAATGTCACATAATACATCACATAGCACCGGCGAAGAGTTCCCCATTAAAGCGGAATATAACCCTGCATTTCAACTTTGCTCTAAAACATTATTTACAGTATATTATATGCAACCAGCATTTTTTTTTTTACTAGACCAGCATTGGAAGGGTTACACAGGGCTTTAAAGTTCCTTTAGATTTCTGCAGACGCATCCGAAGCTGAAAAGAGATACATTTTGTTTACAGAAATGTATCTAAGTGTTGAATGACTCATCTCTCTGACTGAGAAGGAGCTTGGAGGACTGCCAAAGAGTGTGTAACTGTTTATCAATAGATACATACAGGGGCGTATCTGGGTAATATAGGGCCTATGGCAAACACTGAAATTGCGCCCCCCCCCCTCCAGTCAGAGCCCCCCTCTCATCTAAAAACAGCATCCTTTCTCGCGTACATGTGTTATGGCTGCCTATGTTTTTGCTCAGGATATTGCTGAAGTTACTTTTTTGGGAATATCTCTTCTTATTCCCTCTCTGTCCTCTTTTCTAACACTAAGCCAAGTGCACCCTACATATATAAATTAAGTACCCATGTTCCCCAGATAAGAGAATTAATCTAATATGAAATCTGAGTCACAGGGGCAGGCATAGCGGTGCAGCACAGTGGCAGGCATGGCGCCCTTGGTGCTGTGGCGCCCATGGCAAGAGCCCTGCCTGCACCCCTCTAGATACGCCTCTGGATACATAGGGCTTGATTCACAAAGCGGTGCAAAGTGTTTGCACGCCAGTGAAAAGCCCCTTATCACGCCTAAACTCACTTTAGGCATGATAAGAAACAACTCGCGCGAATTTTCCACGCGCAAAGTTTTGCGCGCGCAACCGCGCACGCGCGCGCGCAACCGCGCACGCGCGCGCGCAGCGTCCCCAACCGCGCACGCGCGCGCGCAGCGTCCCCGCTTCGCGCGAAGCTCCCATTAAACCCTATGGGACTTTGCGCGCGCACATTCAAAAGGGGTTTCAGAGTCATAGCTTGTCGAGACATTTTGCGGAAAAACGTGGGTGTGATGCTTCCCTTATGCATTCCTCGGCACTGCAGAAACTGACCATGAAATGGAGGGGATGTCATAGGATCCGAGAAATTTCCAAATTGGAGACCAAATGGATCTGTATGATGCGGTCAATGAGACCCAAGGGGTTGAATGTTTAGCAAAGTTTAAAAGGTGTCATGCTTGCATTCGCCCACAAGGTGGTAATGTTGTACCAGGATTCATAACCGAGTTTATGGCTCCACAGCTATACAAATTCCTTACCATGAGATTAGCCTGATGTGCAAATGTAATTACCGAGCTCACGTCTTATTAAACAGCGCAGCCAAGCAACGCAACTGTAACCATAATACATTGTCTCCGTACCTATCAAGTGTGTGCATAATGACTGGAGACTAGCCAGTGTAGAGCAATGTTTCTATAGTTATCATAGGTATGGGCAGCACAGTGGTTAGCGTTCTCGCCTTGCAGCGCTGGATCACCGGTTCCCATCCCAGCCAGGCACTATCTGCATGGGGTTTGTATGTTATCCCTGTATCCGTGTGGGTTTCCTCTTGGCACCCTGGTTTCCTCCCACATCCCCAAACCATATAGATAAGCTAACTGGCTTCTCCCTAAATTGTCCCTGGACTATGATACATACACTTAAAGGGACACTTAAGTCTCTGTAAAAAAATTGAGTTTTACTCACCTGGGGCTTCCAGCAGCCCCCTGCAGCTGTCCGGTGCCCACGTCGACTCCATCAGATCCTCCTGTCCCCGCCGGAAGCCACTTCCGGTTTCGGCAACAGGAGCCGACAGGCCGGGAACGCGAGTGATTCTTCGCGTTCCCGGCCACAATAGCACCCTCTATGCTGCTATATGCTGTATGCTCGCGTTCCCGGCCTGTCGGCTCCTGTCGCCGAAACCGACAGTGGCTGCCGGCGGGGCCAGGAGCAACTGATGGAGACTGCGTGGGCACCGGACAGCTGCAGGGGGCTGCTGGAAGCCCCAGGTGAGTAAAACTCTTTTTTTTTTTTTTTTTTTTTTTTTTTACAGAGACTTAAGTGTCCCTTTAACAATACATACATAGACATAGGACTATAGTAGGGATTAGATTGTGAGCCCCTCTGAGGGACCAATAGGTGACAATATACTCTGTACTGTGCTGTGGAAGATATTGGTGCTATATAAATACTAATAATAAAGTATGTACACCTTATATCAGCAGTTATTTGTTTTAGAGGTATATTTATACACAGAGCAGTTTTAAGAGGCTTGGGGGCCCTAGGGAACTGGTAAATTGGGAGCCCCCTACACTTACCCAGAAATGTCAGCACTAACCTCACAGGAGATCACAATCTAATCCTACCATAGCCAGGGGCATAACTTAAATATGCTGGGCCCCTCAGCTAAACCCTGACGGTCCTCCAAGTACAATCTAATCCCTACCATAGTCGTGTGCCTCAAGCTAATTTTTAGGGGAATCTGAATAACTTATCTGCATGTTTTTGGAATGTGGTAGGTGACCAGTAGTGATGAGGTGAACATCAAATTTGGAAAATGCGAAATTACTGCAAAAATTTGCGAACCGACCATTCACATCGGGCTCCGGAGGCTTTAATGGCAGGCGAACTTCCAAAACTTTCGGGGCATCTCTGCAGACACAATTTCTTTAAATAAGGTGGAAAAAAGAGTACCAAAACCCGGAGAGTGGCATCGCGGAGGAGGATCAGTGCGATATAGTCGCCAAAAATACGTATTTTGTGGAAATGCTTTTTTAATGGCTATTTGTAAAGTTTAATCGCCGCCGACTTTAGCAAGTAATAGCAAAGACCCCATACAAGCTAGAAACACAAAATTTGCAGGGTATGTTAAGGAGGACAGCGGGAACAAGGGGAAGACCGTGTAGGTTTTGAGAAAATCAATGTTAGAGTTGCTAGTCGCTATTTAAAGAGACACTGAAGCGAAAAAAAAATGTATATAATGATTTGTATGTGTAGGACAGCTAAGAAATAAAACATTATGAGCAGAGACATAAGTATAATTGCTTCCTATACAGAAAGAGTTAAGAATCTCCAGTTATTATCTATGCAAAAAAGCCATAAAGCTCCACGACTTTCAAAGTCGCAGAGAGCTCTGTCTTCTGAAGCTTATTATCTCAGTTGTCAGTCAAGGATTTTCATTTTCTCTGCAAGAGGACAGGTCAATAGTTCACTGGCCTGCTCTGTAAAATCATTTAGAATGCTGAGTAGTGTGTAAACTAATATTAAAGAATGATGCAATATTATAAAAAACACTATATAACTGAAAATAAAAATATGAGAATATTTTCTTTGCTACTAATCTTCTAGTAATTATCCGTGCTACACAACCAATTCATTATATCATATATTTTTTTCGCGTCACTGTCTCTTTAAATGCAGTAAAATGACAGATAATGTATTAACATGTATATAAATGTGTTTTTTGTATATATATGTTCAGAGTGTGGGAAATTAAAAAAAAATTATGTGGGGTCCCCCCAGGGCCGGCCCTAGACTTTTTGCCGCCTGAGGCAAATTTTTTTAAAAAAATTGCCGCCGCCGCCCCTCCCCCCCCCCCTCGGGGGGGGGGGGCCGCTCTGGGGGGCCGCCGAGCTGGAGGGGTAGCTGGCAGGACGGGGGTATTGGGCCAGCGGCGGGGAGGGGGGTCGGACCCCCCCTCCCTCGCCTGGGTCCCCCGTCCTCCGCTCCCCTCCAGCCTAAATAGACGCAGCCGTATATGTAAGAGGCACGGGCGGGGAGGACACTCACCTCTTCCCAGCATGCGCTCCACTGACATCACTTCCTGCAGCGTTGCAGGAAGTGATGTCAGTGGAGCGCACGCTGGAGCGAGGAGGAGGTGAGTGTCTCCCCGCCCGTGCCTCTTACATATACGGCTGCGTCTATTTAGGCTGGAGGGGAGCGGAGGACGGGGGACCCAGGCGAGGGAGGGGGGGTCCAACCCCCCTCCCCGCCGCTGGCCCAATACCCCCGTCCTGCCAGCTACCCCTCCAGCTCGGCGGGCCGGCTCCCCGCACCCACGGACGGGCGGGTGCCGCCCCTGGAAATTTGCCGCCTGAGGCAAAAGTTTCACCCCGCCTCATGAGCGGGCCGGCCCTGGGTCCCCCCTCCTGGGCTTCTTTAATCCCTTGTCCTCGATGCAAGCTGGGCTCCTCACCCTGAGCTATACCAGCCCGCATGGTCCATGGTATGGGGGAGTGCTCTGGAGGAGAGGGGCGGCCAAGCCTTGTTTGCATGTCTTTGTTAAGGGTAACAAAAATGCAATGTTCAAAATGCGCATTATATGATGTATGTTGCCAAAAATATCTATGCAAATAAAGAATATGCAAACATTAAAAATAATAATTACAGATATTTGGTGAGATCTGTTTGATGTATTTATGTTATCCTCGTGTGCTGAACTGCTGGTGAATGGTGAATTTAGGAAGCAAGAAAGGTTATTATTATTATTATTTATATAGCGCCGACATATACATTATTTATATAGCGCCGACATTACACATCGCTGTACAGAGTATATTGTCTTCTCACTAACTGTCTCTCAGAGGAGCTCACAATCTAATCCCTACTATAGTCATATGTTTATGTATGTATTGTGTAGTGTATGTATCATAGTCTAGGGCCAATTTAGTCGGAAGCCAATTAACTTATCTGTATGTTTTTTTGGGATGTGGGAGGAAACCGGAGTGCCCGGAGGAAACCCACACAGACACGGGGAGAACATACAAATTCTTTGCAGATGACCTGGCTGGGATTCAAACCGGGGACCCAGCACTGCGAGAGCGCTAACCACTACGCCACCGTGCTGCCTATCTGAGAGGACCAGTTTTTCATAGATAACAGAGTGACACAATTAAAAGTGATGTCCTCAACCAGGTTAAATTCAGCTGAATCCCATTGCTGTAAAATTATAACACTTCTTTTCCAAAATGGAAATCGAATAACCGTAGCAGGTCAAGTTCAAGCACTTTATTGTCATTATTTGTGTAACACATCGAAATTGTTTTTCATGACAGTCCCACGGTGCATATAGGGAAAATAATTGACAACAACAAAGGTAGCTATAGAGGAGTTATACAAAGTCTGCTAAATATTTCAAAATATTGTGTACAGTGTTAAGTGATTAGCACTTATTAATGCAGGGATCAGAGTACGGCACCCTGGGGCCAATGCCTGCAGCGGGGACATGTTTGGATCATGTTGGTAGACTTTAAACTAACAGACTGATCTTAGGCCCGGTTCACATTAGCGGCTGCTATCCGGAATCGCCGTGCCGGAGCCGTGCCGGAGCCGGACCGCATGCGGACCGGACGAAACGGACGCACGGCATAGCAATGAAAGTCTATGCGACCGTTCACATGCGTCCGTTTCGTCCGGACCGGAGCCGGACCGGATCCGGACTCCGGCGTCCGTTCCAACATGCGCTATTTTTTGGTCCGGCTGGTCCGGCTGACGTATCCGGACCGGAGCCGGAATGTTGCATCCGGCCAATGGAAACCAATGAGAACCGGAGAGCGCACAACACACTGGCTATAAAAACCGGATGTTGTACCACACTTCCTATGCTGACTCTATGGTATGGTGGCCATTTTGGATGGGGACCACATGGCACCAGCGTTCACAGAGTGGAGCAGCAGTGACTTCATGCTGGAGCTCTTTGGCAGCAATATGGAGCAGGATCTGTCTGATAGCGAGGGGGTGAGGCCCTACACATCAGAAGACCTCATCCTACAGGTGCAGCAGGTACCAGCCCTGTGGGACAAGGGGGATGCGGAGGACCACAGCAACATCAAAAAATGCAGAGGCCTGTGGAAAAAAATTGCCAAGCTGTATGTGGAGGACTTTGAGAACTTGAGCAAGAGACAGCAAGGCACAGAGGGTATGTTGACTAGAAGTTTTTTGGGGGGGGCTTGTGGTTTAAGCTTGTGATGTATTCAACTTTTGCTATGGATTTGTGTCACCCACGTGTTGCCCACCCACCCGTGGCCCACCCACCCGTGGCCCACCCACCTGTACCCCACCTGTGATGTATCCCACCCACCTGTGATGTATCACACCCACCTGTACCCCACCTGTGATGTATCCCACCTGTGATGTATCCCACCCACCAGTACCCCACCTGTGATGTATCCCACCTGTGATGTATCCCACCCACCAGTACCCCACCTGTGATGTATCCCACCCACCTCTACCCCACCTGTGATGTATCCCACCCACCTGTACCCCACCTGTGATGTATCCCACCTGTGATGTATCCCACCCACCTGTACCCCACCTGTGCTGTATCCCACCCACCTGTGATGTATCCCACCCACCTGTACCCCACCTGTGCTGTATCCCACCCACCTGTGATGTATCACACCCACCTGTACCCCACCTGTGATGTATCCCACCCACCTGTACCCCACCTGTGATGTATCCCACCCACCTCTACCCCACCTGTGATGTATCCCACCAACCTCTACCCCACCTGTGATGTATCACACCCACCTGTACCCCACCTGTGATGTATCCCACCTGTGATGTATCCCACCCACCAGTACCCCACCTGTGATGTATCCCACCCACCTCTACCCCACCTGTGATGTATCCCACCCACCTCTACCCCACCTGTGATGTATCCCACCCACCTATACCCCACCTGTGATGTATCCCACCCACCTCTACCCCACCTGTGATGTATCCCACCTGTGATGTATCCCACCCACCTGTACCCCACCTGTGATGTATCCCACCCACCTGTACCCCACCTGTGATGTATCCCACCCACCTCTACCCCACCTGTGATGTATCCCACCCACCTCTACCCCACCTGTGATGTATCCCACCCACCTGTACCCCACCTGTGATGTATCCCACCTGTGATGTATCCCACCCACCTGTACCCCACCTGTGCTGTATCCCACCCACCTGTGATGTATCCCACCCACCTGTACCCCACCTGTGCTGTATCCCACCCACCTGTGATGTATCACACCCACCTGTACCCCACCTGTGATGTATCCCACCCACCTGTACCCCACCTGTGATGTATCCCACCCACCTCTACCCCACCTGTGATGTATCCCACCAACCTCTACCCCACCTGTGATGTATCACACCCACCTGTACCCCACCTGTGATGTATCCCACCTGTGATGTATCCCACCCACCAGTACCCCACCTGTGATGTATCCCACCCACCTCTACCCCACCTGTGATGTATCCCACCCACCTTTACCCCACCTGTGATGTATCCCACCCACCTATACCCCACCTGTGATGTATCCCACCCACCTCTACCCCACCTGTGATGTATCCCACCTGTGATGTATCCCACCCACCTGTACCCCACCTGTGATGTATCCCACCCACCTGTACCCCACCTGTGATGTATCCCACCCACCTCTACCCCACCTGTGATGTATCCCACCCACCTCTACCCCACCTGTGATGTATCCCACCAACCTCTACCCCACCTGTGATGTATCCCACCCACCTCTACCCCACCTGTGATGTATCCCACCTGTGATGTATCCCACCCACCTGTGATGTATCCCACCTGTGATGTATCCCACCCACCTGTACCCCACCTGTGATGTATCCCACCCACCTGTACCCCACCTGTGATGTATCCCACCCACCTGTACCCCACCTGTGATGTATCCCACCCACCTCTACCCCACCTGTGATGTATCCCACCTGTGATGTATCCCACCCACCTGTACCCCACCTGTGCTGTATCCCACCCACCTGTGCTGTATCCCACCCACCTGTGATGTATCCCACCCACCTGCGATGTACCCCACCTGTGCACATAAAACATACACAATGACCAATTATTATACATCAATTTATTGTAAAAAATTAATACATTTAAAATCACTCAAACTTGAAACTCCAAAATAAACACATTTCAACAAAACAAATTAAAAACCAAACATTCACCCTCGTCCAGGTGGTGTGGTAAAATAAAGTCTCAGTTGGTCCCTGTTCCGCAGTGACACTACCCTTGGCCTGGTTGCATACCTCCGCAGGGGCATTAGTGGAAGCACATTCGGGGGTTCCGGAGTCTCTCTTTCCTCCTGCCGCACAAAGTTGTGGAGGATGCATGCTGCCTTCACCACGACAACTGCGTTGCCCGGTTTCAGCAGCATGGGCGTGTGGAACACCCTCCACTTTGACACCAGGATCCCAAATGTGCACTCCACCATTCTCCTTGCACGGCTCAACCGAGCATTGAAGTGTAGCTGGCTGGCATCAAGTCCCCTGTCTGGGTACGGACGCATTACATGGTCGGACAGGGCGAAGGCCTCGTCCCCCACAAACACATAGGGGTAGGCCGGTGCCCTTGTCCCAGGCCAGGGTCTGTCACGGGGGAGACGCAGTCTGCCTTCCTCCATCAGCCGGCAAAGGGTCGTACGCTGGAAAATTCCAGAGTCATTGGAACTACCGTACGACCCCACATCCACGTACACAAACTTGTAGTCCGCATCTGCCACTGCCATTAGAACAATGCTGAAGTATTTTTTATAGTTGAAATAATGGCTGCCACTCCCCACGGGTTTCTGAATCCGGATGTGTTTCCCATCCAGTGCGCCAACACAATTAGGAAACTTGCACTCGGTCCAGAAGCCCTGGGCGATCTCCTCCCATTTCGTGGTGTCCGGCACAGGCATGTATCTGGCCCTCAGTCGCGTCCAAAGGATCCTCGAAGTCCTCACGACGATGCCTGCCACCGTGCTCTTCCCAATACGAAATGTGACATGTAGCGATGTATATGTTTGTCCAGTTGCGATGTACCTACAAGAGAAATAATCGAAATCAATTTTTCATGTCGTTACAGGAGAAAGGTACAAGACAAGGTGGCGCAATATACGGGATGCATATGTGAAATGGCTACGGAAGAAAAAACTTGCCGAACGAAGTGGCAGTGGCGGGGGAAGGCGACAAAAAGACTACCAATTTGCCAAGCAATTGTCTTTCATCAATGCAAGCCTGGAACCTAGACTGTAAGTACCACTACTGTGGGCAGGAACTGAGAGCTCATTACCATGACTTCGGCCATGTATTGCTATGGCCTCAATTCCCATGGCTAGCGAACTTTTCTCACAAGCTTTATCAAATGTTGGGTAGAAACGGGTGATAAAGTGATTGCTAGTGTTTGCTAGCTCTGTGAATTGACGCCACATGCTGTTTGGCACACCAATAAATATTTTTTTTATCTACAGGACTGAAGACAATTTGGAGCAAGAGGAACCGACCCAGGAGGCACGGTTCAGCAGTGAGGAGAGCTTGGTGGATGATGACGTCGCCGATGTAACCTATTGCCCCGAGGCGAGGAGTAGGAGGAGGGAGTCCTTAATCACAACTCCGTCCTTTGATGATGACTTGGCAGAAGAGAGCTTGGATGTTGAGGTTGCAGGACCGAGTGTGGAAGAAGCTGAACCTCCACAATCGACCGCTATGGAAGCTCCAGGGGAACAAGAACAAAGTGAGGAGCACCGAGAGACTGCAGCACAACCAGCGCGCAGGGCAACCCCGACACAGGCCAGAGGACGGGAAGATGCTGCCACACCACCAGTGAGGACCACCACACCAGTGAGGCGTCGAGGTACCCTCCCCCCAACAAGGAGAGAGACAGAGTCCGAGATGTCCGGGGCTGTCTCCGGACTTCTCGGGATTCTTCAGAGCCACCAAACTCTCATAACCCGGCAGTTGCAAGATGAGGACAGGGGCCATATCATGGAGCAGTACAAGTCCCACATCACTACACTGCAATGTGAGCTCGACGCTGTACATGGGCACTACAGGGACGAGCTTAAAATGATGCATGAGATGCACAGAGGAGAAATCGACCAACTGCGTGCGCAGCATCATCAGTCGGTGGGCCAGCTGCAGAACATGATGCAGCAAATGCATCAACAAAGCAAGGAACTACTGAAATTGCAGGCACACCCGTGTTTTCACACTGTGATGTCTCTAATACCATATCTTGAAAAGGTGCCTTCACAAAACCTGATGGCGTGCCATTCCAATTTGCTGGAGGTGATTAAACAGCACATGGACACGCCATTATTGCAACCACCAATTTTTAGACCCCCACAACCAACAGCGGTGCCCACCTGGCAATCATCACAGATGTACACCGGCTACAGAGGCAGTCAATATGGGCCACCGCTGTCAGGGTCCAGCTCATCCACGACCAGCACCCAAGAGAGTCCAGATTTCCAGGCAGCAACTCCCACCTTTTCTAGTAGTGGTGCCGATACAATTTGAAAAAAAGTCAAATTGTTCCTGGACATGCTCCTCTGAATACCTCCGATCCTCGGAGGAAGGATACCATCACAGGGCTTTTTAACTTTTGGTTTTGCTGGACTTGAACTTTAGGGCCTGGTGTCCCCGAAAGACACTACCTGGGTCACAACCTTGTGCCTGTTGCACTGCACCTGTAGTCCTGCACCTGTGCCTTTGATTCCTCTTGTTCCTTACTTTGTTGATCCTAATCACTTGCACAAGACCCTTGGAGCCATGGGTGAAGGACACCTTCACTGGTTGGTGAGAGGCCTAGCCTTTTCACTGACCTGTGTCCTTCATCCATGGCTCAGAGGGTCCTGTGCCAGTGGTTAGGTTTTAGAAGCACTAATAATTTAGGGCCTGGTGTCCCCAAAAGACACTACCTGGGTCACAACCTTGTGCCTGTTGCACTGCACCTGTAGTCATGCACCTCTGCCATCGGTTCCTCTTGCTCCTCACTTTGTTCTTGTTCCTAACCACTTGCACAAGACCCTTGAAACCATGGATGAAGGACACCTTCACTGGTCGGTGAGAGGCCTAGCCTTTTCACTGACCTGTGTCCTTCATCCATGGCTCAGAGGGTCCTGTGCCAGTCGTTAGGTTTTAGAAGCACTAATAATTTAGGGCCTGGTGTCCCCGAAAGACACTACCTGGGTCACAACCTTGTGCCTGTTGCACTGCACCTGTAGTCCTGCACCTGTGCCTTTGATTCCTCTTGTTCCTTACTTTGTTGATCCTAATCACTTGCACAAGACCCTTGGAGCCATGGGTGAAGGACACCTTCACTGGTCGGTGAGAGGCCTAGCCTTTTCACTGACCTGTGTCCTTCATCCATGGCTCAGAGGGTCATGTGCCAGTGGTTAGGTTTTTGAAGCACTTCAATTTTAGGGCCTGGTGTCCCCGAAAGACACTACCTGGGTCACAACCTTGTGCCTGTTGCACTGCACCTGTAGTCATGCACCTCTGCCATCGGTTCCTCTTGCTCCTCACTTTGTTCTTGTTCCTAACCACTTGCACAAGACCCTTGGAGCCATGGGTGAAGGACACCTTGACTGGTCGGTGAGAGGCCTAGCCTTTTCACTGACCTGTGTCCTTCATCCATGGCTCAGAGGGTCATGTGCCAGTGGTTAGGTTTTTGAAGCACTTCAATTTTAGGGCCTGGTGTCCCCGAAAGACACTACCTGGGTCACAACCTTGTGCCTGTTGCACTGCACCTGTAGTCATGCACCTCTGCCATCGGTTCCTCTTGCTCCTCACTTTGTTCTTGTTCCTAACCACTTGCACAAGACCCTTGGAGCCATGGGTGAAGGACACCTTGACTGGTCGGTGAGAGGCCTAGCCTTTTCACTGACCTGTGTCCTTCATCCATGGCTCAGAGGGTCATGTGCCAGTGGTTAGGTTTTTGAAGCACTTCAATTTTAGGGCCTGGTGTCCCCGAAAGACACTACCTGGGTCACAACCTTGTGCCTGTTGCACTGCACCTGTAGTCATGCACCTCTGCCATCGGTTCCTCTTGCTCCTCACTTTGTTCTTGTTCCTAACCACTTGCACAAGACCCTTGGAGCCATGGATGAAGGACACCTTGACTGGTCGGTGAGAGGCCTAGCCTTTTCACTGCCCTGTGTCCTTCATCCATGGCTCAGAGGGTCATGTGCCAGTGGTTAGGTTTTTAAAGCACTTCAATTTTAGGGCCTGGTGTCCCCGAAAGACACTTGGGCAGCTATGCCCTGCAACTCTTCCAGCACAAAGTTGGTGGTTGGTGTTCCTTAAAACTGACCGGGCTATACCATAGATATGTTATTTTTTTGTCTTCCATGTTGGAAGAATGTTTCCATGTTGGAAAGTGGTTGTTTTTGCAATAAAAAAAATTTGTTTTTACATACCTCAGTGTGATGAGTAGTTGTTCTTGTGGTGTGACTGCTCTCCTGAACGTGGTATCCTTCTTCCTAAGGTCATCCTTCACCATCTCCAAAAGGGTATCAAACCTGTCAGGAGATGTAAAGGAAGAAGCTGTAAAGTATGTTGTGGGACAAGGTGTTGGGTGGAGGATGGGGGAGGTGTGTTTACAGAGGTTTGGGAGTGTTGTGGAGGGTGGGGGTGTAGTGTATAGCTAGGTATACAGGGGTGTGGGGGTCAGGGTGGTGTGTTTAGCTAGGTATACAGGGATGAGGTGTTGTGGGGGTGAGGGTGGGGTGTTTAGGAATGGTGGGGGTTGGTGTATTTAGGCCTATATACTTACAGGGGAATAGACATCCGAGTGTAGCTGTAGAACTTCTGTGGGTGTCGTCTGAGGTCCCGGTAGAGGGCCTGGAACTCTCCCTTCCTCTGCCTCCTGGCTAGTAGAGGGTGCACCCACCATCTCCTGCGAGGAGCACGCCTTCTCCCCACATAGTAGTAGGTAAACAACAGGAAGGAGAGAATTCCCAGGTAATAAGCGTAAAAAATGACTGGATCCATGGTCCCAACTGCTGTCTCTGTATCCAAGGATGGTCTCCACACGTCCAGCTGTCTCCAACAATGACCCCAGAGCTTCTGCTGACCTCCCAGAACCCCAGGTATTTATACAGGTTGTTATCTCTTTAAGAATCCGGATCCGGACCGCAACCGTGTTCATACCGCACGAAAACCGTATGCAACCGGACCGGATCCGGACCGGATCCGGACAGGAACCGTACGGTTCAGGTCCGATCCGGCTCCGGTGCGGTCCGGACATCCGGTGCGGTTTTTGCAAAACCGCAAGTGTGAACGGGGCTTGCACTGAACAGTACAGAGACTAATCTGTACTGAACTCAGCTGCTCATCTCATTCATCTCTCCTCTCGCTCTTCCTCTGCTGCTCCTCTCTGTCAAGCTCTTCACTGGCTGCCAATTAACCAGAGGATCCATTTCAAGCTCTTATTGCTTACATACAAAGCTCTCCACAATCTCTCTCCTCTGTACATCTCCTCGCTAGTCTCCAGATACCAGCCTAACCGCAATCTCAGATCTGTACACGGCCTTCTTCTGTCCTTCTGTAGACTCACCTCTTTACATTCACAAATACAAGACTTCTCACTTGCCTCACCCCTCCTCTGAAATGCCCTTCCACAGCACGTCCATCGCTCCTCCACCTCTCTGACATCTTTAAACGCTTCCTCAAGACTCACTTTTTCCAGCAAGCATCTGCTCTAAGTTAGGCCATTCCACCTTCTATCTCATGTTATTATTATAATTGATTTATATAGCGCCAGTGCAGTGCTGGGCCGAAATTACGCATTAGCGTAATTACGCATCGTAATTCACTACAAATGCACCGTAAGCGTTACGTGTAAGGTTACGGTATTACGCGTAATTAATTACGCGTAGACCGTGGGTTACGTTTTACGCGTAACAAATTACGCGTAAGACAGTAAACTCCCATTGAAATTACACAGTCTGCCGTAATCGCGTAATATTACGCTCCCGTATAATATAAAAAAGCCGCCGACTTTAAGGGTTAATAGCAAAGCCCCCTTAAGTGCTAAGAGCCTCAAATTTGGAGAATATATTAAGGAGATCAGAAGGAATAAGAGGAAACATTTTTTTTTCAAAAAGACTTTATAGTTTTTGAGAAAATCGATGTTAAAGTTTCAAAGGAAAAATAGATACATTTAAAAACCCGCCGACTTTAACGGTTAATAGCAAAGCCTGCTTAAAATTTAGAAACACCAAATTTACAGGGTATATTAAGGGGATCAGTGGGAATAAGAGGAAAAAAATTTTTTTCAAAAAGACCTTATAGTTTTTGAGAAAATCGATTTTTAAGTTTCAAGGGCAAAAATGTCTTTTAAATGCGGAAAATGTCAGTTTTTTTTGCACAGGTAACAATAGTGTTTTATTTTCATAGATTCCCCCAAGTGGGAAGAGTTTTACTTACTTCGTTCTGAGTGTGGGAAATATTAAAAAAAAAACGACGTGGGGTCCCCCCTCCCAGACCTCTTTAACCCCTTGTCCCCCATGCAGACTGGGATAGCCAGAATGCGGAGCACCGGCCGCGTGGGGCTCCGCACCCTGACTATACCAGCCCGCATGGTCCATGGATTGGGGGGTCTCGGAAGGGGAGGGGCAGCCAAGCTTTCCCCTCCCCCTCCGAGCCCTTGTCCAATCCAAGGACAAGGGGCTCTTCTGAAACAAGACCTTCAACCTCTCTGGAAACTTGATTGCCTGTGATTGCCCTCACTCCACCCTGTGAGTAATCCTTTATACATTATCCAAGGCATATGCACCAAGTGACTATTTTCCACATTTATGTTATCATTTATCTTCTAAAACAAGGAACTTTACTTAAAATAAATCTATGATCCAACTCTGTGTAGGAATGAAAGGATTTTGCACAGACCCCCTTTGATCCCAGCAGGACTCCAGAAGTACATGCTATCTGAACAAGTCTATTGTCTCTAATGTCAACATACAAATACTCATCAAAGGACCTTTTCTCTGCATGCCCTCCCAAGAATCAATTACAAATTAACACCTCTCTGGCTCTACTCTTAAAATCCTTTGGGATACTCAGGAAATGCAGAAGGGGGCGGAGAGGTAGTGGATCCAAGTATAAAAAACATATTTGCCCTCAGAAAAGCTTAATCACAGCTACACTCTGCAATGCCAGATCGATAAATAATAAGACTGCAACTATACATGACCTAATAGAGCTCTCTGATTTGACCTTTTTGACAGAGACCTGGCTTGGGAAGCATGCAGGCCCAACTCTTGAAGCAACCGTGCCGGCCAATTATTCAATCTTGCACTGTGAGAGACAAGTCGGCAAGGGTGGGGGGGTTGCCATATGCTTCAGATCCTCCTTGAACATAAGGCCCCTGCCCATAGGCCCCACTGAAACCTTTGAATGTATTGCAGCTCAACTGTCAGCAGAAGTAAACATCAACATATTGCTCATATACCGCCCCCCAAAAAATGGTCCAGCCTTTCTTAAGGAAATATCTGAACTCTTATCCTGCGTAACAGTGGAACACCCTAGATGGATCATCCTGGGAGACTTCAATGCATGGGTGGATGATCACGACTCCCAGCTAGGAAGTGAACTACTTCTCATAATGAGTGAACTGGGTCTCTCTCAGGCTGTCAACCTCCCCACCCACACGAAAGGGCACACCCTGGATCTTATATTTCATTCCGGACTTTTAATATCACACATGGATATAAACCCAGTGGTATGGTCAGACCACCACACCATCCACTTCTCTCTGACAGCACCAGCGATAAAACACAGAGGGAAAGAACTCATAAAATACCGTTCACTGAAAGATGTCTCACCCCAGCACATTCAGAATATCCTCAACTTCGACGCATTAACCAATCATTGCGCAGACCCAGACTCCATGGTCCTGATTTACAACCATGCAGTGTCATCTGCCTATGACGCCCTCGCTCCAGTTCGCATCAAACGATCTACACCACTTCACCATGCACGGTGGTTTGACAGCTCACTAAAGGACCTAAAGAAAGAAGTGCGCAGACTAGAAAGGAAGTGGCGAAAATCTCAGAATTCAAAAGATAAACACACCCTTGTCTCTCACCGGGAAAGCTACCAAAATGCGATCACCAAGAAAAAATCCTCCTACCTATCACAGGAGATCGCAAAGGCCGCCAACAGACCAGCCCAACTATTCCGCACAGTTGATAGACTATGTAATCCATCCTGTCTAAAACCCACTATAACTCCCTCAAAGGAGCTATGTGAGAAATTTGCCTGCTACTTTGCTGACAAAGTATCTTCTATTCGGTCTCTCATTCAGTCCACAGCACCCAAGACTCATGCAACTAATGGAAATAGCTGCAAAAACAACCTAACACCCTGGACTGATTTCAAAAGTATTAGCGAGGAAGAGATCTCAGACACCCTCTGTCGTCTCCGCCAGACAACCTGCGACCTGGACCCTGGGCCAACTAAACATATGCTGAAATGCCCTGACCTGCTTGGTCCAGCATTTCACAAAATAGTAAATTGCTCTCTGCAAGCAGGGAGGTTTCCTACCTCTCTAAAAGAAGGAATCATCAAGCCCCTTCTCAAAAAACCTTCCATGGATCCAGATGCTATGAGCAGCTACAGACCTGTCTCCAACCTCCCCTTCTTAGGTAAAGTTATTGAAAAGGCTGTCTATCTGCAACTTGAAACCAGGCTGTCAGTAAACAACATCCTGGACCCTCTACAATCTGGCTTTAAGAAACACCACAGCTGTGAAACAGCCCTCATCCAAGTCTGCAACGATCTGCTCATGGCAAGGGACAGAGGGGAATGCTCCATCCTAATCCTGTTGGATCTCTCAGCTGCTTTTGATACAGTTGACCATGAAATCCTGCTTAACAGACTGCAGGAGTACTGTGGCATCAGTGGATCAGTCCTCCAGTGGTTCAGATCATTCCTGACTGACAGAACACAGAGAGTATCCCTAGGACCTATAATGTCCAAACCTGCACCTCTACAATTCGGAGTGCCACAAGGATCAATCCTATCCCCTCTGCTGTTTGCAATCTACATGTTGCCACTCGGTACACTTATCCAACGACATGGCCTGACGTACCACTGCTACGCCGATGACACACAGCTATACCTGTCCTTCAAACCTGGTGGAACAGACCCTACCCCAAAAATAAACTCTTGCTTAGCTGAGCTTCAGGCATGGATGAATGATAACTGGTTGAAACTGAATGCTGACAAAACTGAGGTCCTGTTTGTCCAAAGCCAGTGCTCGCCATCAAAACAGCTCTATCCTAAAGCAACACCAATCAGAATTGGGAATTCAGACATAAACAGCTCCAACCTTGTGCGCAGCCTTGGCGTACTAATCGATGGGGAATTGAGTTTCAGAAACCAAATTTCATCTGTAGTTAAATCTTCCTTCTTTCATCTGAAGAACATTGCAAAGATTAAACATCTGATTCCCCCAGAGGATCTTCAAACCCTAGTCCACGCCTTCATCACATCACGGCTGGACTACTGCAATGCCCTTTATGCTGGCCTCCCGAAAAAAGACCTGCGTCGCCTGCAATTAGTGCAGAATGCTGCTGCCAGATTGCTAACAAACCAGCCTCGCCACTGTCACATTACACCGATCCTGCGCTCACTGCACTGGCTACCAGTAGAATGGAGAATACTCTTCAAGATTGGACTGCTGACATTCAAATCCCTGCACAATCTGGGCCCTGGATACATGAAGGACTTGCTGAAGCTGCACCACACCTCTCACAACCTCAGATCAGCAAGTTCTATAAACTTGGTCACTCCCAGAGTGCACCTCAAAAAATCTGGAGACAGAGCCTTCTGTCATGCTGCCCCTACTCTTTGGAACTCCCTACCACACCCAGTAAAGACAGCACCATCCCTGGAGCTATTCAAATCCAGACTGAAAAGCCACCTGTTTAGCCTGGCATTTCCAGATTTATAAAATTCTTCCCCTGTACCACGATGGTCGGAGCCATGCCTATGCGCTTTGAGTCCCACGGGAGAAAAGCGCTTTACAAATGTTATTTGTTGTTGTTGTTGTTGTTCTCCACCTCCGATGGGCGGTGGAGGTGGAGGCCGCGATTTCCTGGGGGGGAGGTTCATGGTGGCATCTGGGAGTCCCCTTTAAAAAGGGGTCCCCCAGATGCCCACCCCCCCTCCCAGGAGAAATGAGTATAGAGGTACTTGTACCCCTTACCCATTTCCTTTAAGAGTTAAAAGTAAATAAACACACAGACACTTTGAAAAAGTATTTTAATTGAACAAAAAACATAACCACGAAAAAAGTCCTTTAATATTCTTAATTAACCATTAATACTTACCTGTCCCTTTAAAAGCCAGTTCCCACGCAATATCCTCGGAAATATACTAATCAGTTACAATGTAACAAAGCTATTACAATGTAACAACTTTGTTACTTTGTAACACCACCGCACCCGACGTCACTCGCCGCCACCGCCGCGTCTGCGCTGACCCGACAGAGCTCTGAGCTATATAGCTCAGAGCTCCCTAAGCATCTTTGTATTTGGGCTCCAAGGAGCCCCATTGGTCCTTAGCAGACCAATGGGGTTCCTTTAAATCAGAAGGAACCCCATTGGTCTGCTAAGGACCAATGGGGCTCCTTGGAGCCCAAATACAAAGATGCTAAGAGAGCTCTGAGCTATATAGCTCAGAGCTCTGTCGGGTCAGTGCGGGACGCTAAGTCCCCGCCGCCTCCCGCTGTCAGCCCCGCCCACATCTGTCACCCACATGTCACCCACATGTGGGTGACATGTGGGTGACATGTGGAAGAGGCGGGGAGGACAGCGGGAGGCGGCGGGGACTTAGCGTCCCGCACGGACCCGACAGAGCTCTGAGCTATATAGCTCAGAGCTCTCTTAGCATCTTTGTATTTGGGCTCCAAGGAGCCCCATTGGTCCTTAGCAGACCAATTGGGTTCCTTCTGATTTAAAGGAACCCCATTGGTCTGCTAAGGACCAATGGGGCTCCTTGGAGCCCAAATACAAAGATGCTTAGGGAGCTCTGAGCTATATAGCTCAGAGCTCTGTCGGGTCAGCGCAGACGCGGCGGTGGCGGCGAGTGACGTCGGGTGCGGTGGTGTTACAAAGTAACAAAGTTGTTACATTGTAATAGCTTTGTTACATTGTAACTGATTAGTATATTTCCGAGGATATTGCGTGGGAACTGGCTTTTAAAGGGACAGGTAAGTATTAATGGTTAATTAAGAATATTAAAGGACTTTTTTCGTGGTTATGTTTTTTGTTCAATTAAAATACTTTTTCAAAGTGTCTGTGTGTTTATTTACTTTTAACTCTTAAAGGAAATGGGTAAGGGGTACAAGTACCTCTATACTCATTTCTCCTGGGAGGGGGGGTGGGCATCTGGGGGACCCCTTTTTAAAGGGGACTCCCAGATGCCACCATGAACCTCCCCCCCAGGAAATCGCGGCCTCCACCTCCACCACCCATCGGAGGTGGAGAAGAGCCCCTTGTCCTTGGATTGGACAAGGGCTCGGAGGGGGAGGGGAAAGCTTGGCTGCCCCTCCCCTTCCGAGACCCCCCAATCCATGGACCATGCGGGCTGGTATAGTCAGGGTGCGGAGCCCCACGCGGCCGGTGCTCCGCATTCTGGCTATCCCAGTCTGCATGGGGGACAAGGGGTTAAAGAGGTCTGGGAGGGGGGACCCCACGTCGTTTTTTTTTTAATATTTCCCACACTCAGAACGAAGTAAGTAAAACTCTTCCCACTTGGGGGAATCTATGAAAATAAAACACTATTGTTACCTGTGCAAAAAAAACTGACATTTTCCGCATTTAAAAGACATTTTTGCCCTTGAAACTTAAAAATCGATTTTCTCAAAAACTATAAGGTCTTTTTGAAAAAAATTTTTTTCCTCTTATTCCCACTGATCCCCTTAATATACCCTGTAAATTTGGTGTTTCTAAATTTTAAGCAGGCTTTGCTATTAACCGTTAAAGTCGGCGGGTTTTTAAATGTATCTATTTTTCCTTTGAAACTTTAACATCGATTTTCTCAAAAACTATAAGGTCTTTTTGAAAAAAAATTTTTCCCTCTTATTCCTTCTGATCTCCTTAATATATTCTCCAAATTTGAGGCTCTTAGCACTTAAGGGGGCTTTGCTATTAACCCTTAAAGTCGGCGGCTACCTAACATTGATCCATGCGTCAACTTTTCCGCTTGGCAGCATGACCTTACGCATTAATTGCTAGTAGGAATTTACGCGTAAGCCTATAACGTAACAACTTGAATTACGGTATTCTTACGCGTAATTGCGTAAGGGCAATGCGTAATTACAGACATGTACCGAAATTGAATGTCTATGCCGTAAGCGTAATTTCGTAATGCGTAATAGCGTAAAATTACGCGTAATGATCCGTAAGCGTAGCTTTTTCCATTACGATCAGCACTGCGCCAGTGTCTTCTGTGGTGCTGTACAACAGCCTACAGGGTTATAACAATACAATATAAACAATAAGTTTGTCAGGCTTGTCTGGTCAATGACTATAGGTCAGGCTGTATGCCCATATGACTGACCTATAGCACAGCCGTAACACCTGTGAAAACTCCTACCTAGTACAATACTACAATACACCCTGCAGGTAGATGTAGCATACAGACTGACAGATAGTAATCCACCAACAGAACCTGATAACTCTAGCAATGCAATGGGCACAGTATTCATAGTGTATATGTAACGATCGGTGTAACACAGAGAGGGTCTGATTACCGGTGATCTGCAGTATCACCGAGAATACAGATATATACCCGATTATTGATGATCTGCAGTATCACCGATAATCAGATATATCTCTAACCTCTGGACACCTGGGTAATAAGAGTGTTTGGTGCAACAGAAATACTTTGAGGACTGCACCTGAGGAGCAGGTGCACAGCAGTAAGGAGTACTGCACAGTAACACGTTCCTTCCGCAAGCCTGAGACTCTCCCGAGGGAGGGGTCAGGCTAGGAGTAGGAAGGACAGAGTGTGAGTGACACCAAGGAAGGGTGTCACCCACAGGTCAGTGAGCTATCTCCAGACTGAGGAGATAGCTCTCGAGGTTGGGCAAGCCGGGTCGGCAACAGACAGACAGATCAGGGACAGAGACAGGAGACAGATGCGGAATCCTAAGACAAGCAGAGTTCGGCAACAGAGTATCAGATATAGCGAACTACCTAATCAGAGATCAGAAGAGTAGTCAGGAAAGCAGAAGATCATAACAAATAATCAACAATGCCTAGTCTTGGGTGTGAGCTCCTTGATCATCAACACCCTGGAACTGGTCTGAGTATAACTAGATGGTAAAGCTAATTCCTAGTCTGAGGTGTGAGGTCCCTGGTCATCAACACCCAGGAACTGGTCTAAATAATAACACAGATAATATACAGTTTTCCCTAGACTGAGGTGTGAGGTCCCTGGTCATCAACACCTAGGAAACTGGTCTAGATAATAACACAGATAATATACAGTATTCCCTAGACTGAGGTGTGAGGTCCTTGATCATCAACACCCAGGGACTGGTCTAGATAATAACACAGATAATATCACAGATACTGACAAGATCTGAGTGCTACCACGTAGTGATCGCAACGCCAGACACCAGAGAAATGACCAGCACCCAGTATATATACACAAGCGCTCTCCAGCGCCTCCCCTAAGTGCTGGACCAATGAACCCTGATAGAATTGTCAGCTGATCGGCTAGATCAGCTGAGACCCTTCTGACTGCCATAAAGGCTCTGCCTCTCAGCGTGCGCGCGCGCGTCCTTCTGAACCTGTGTGGACTATCAGTCCCAGCCACACCAGACATGTGTTGTAATGTATCTGCTGGTTTGAACACGGGGCCAGCCGCACTGCTGTCAGAGCATGTGGCGGTTTCTCCGCGTTCAGCCATACTGCTAGTGGTAAACCCATGCGTGCAAACCGCCGCGTTGGACGCGGAATCCGCCGCCTTGTTCACTGGGCATGCGGCGGTTTCTCCGTGCTCCGTCAGGCTGGTGGATGCAGGCCTATGTGCGCAAGCTGCCATGTGGGACGCGGAATTAGCCGCCTTACTCTGAGTACTCGCGGCGGCTTTTCCGCGTTTTCTCACAGTATATATATATATATATATATATATATATATATATATATATATAAATATATATAGTATAGTCACCTGAGGACTGCAGGATGAGGCAGTCCAGATGAATGAATCTGATGACTGCAAAGAGAGATATTCCAGAATGGCAAGGCAGTCCAGATAATACTTTCCAGAGATAGCCTAGTCTAGGCAAGCCGAGGTCAGTTCAGGCAGCGTTCATGCAAGTCCGTGTCCAAGCAGAGGTCAATCCAGACAGTTAGCAAGCATAGTCCAGGTACAGGAGCAAGGTTGGCAACAGGAAATCCAGTAGAGATAAGCGTAGTCAGGAAACCAGGCAGTAATCGGCAAGAGGAATCAATCAGAGGTTAAACGTGGTCAGGATACAAGGCAATAATCAGCAACAGGAATCAATCAGAGGTTAAGCGTGGTCAGGATACAAAGCAGTAATCGGCAACAGGAATCAATCAGGTAGTGAGCGCATACCCAGCAACAACCCACAGCTAACGCTATCACGGGCGATGACTGGGGGCGCTCACTGAGTTTAAATACAAGAGCTTAACCAATCAACACAAAGCAGAATTGAAACTAAAACAGTAGCTATTCAGCGTGTCAGCTGATCAGCTGACCTGCAGGCACACGTGAACTACTGTTTACATCTGCGGAGCGCGTACTGGGATCCCATTCCCCGCTTATCCAATTGCGCCTGAGAGCCACCCTGTGCTACAGTGACATCAGCGGCTTGCCGAGACCCAGAAGTCCGAGCTGCAGCCCGGGCCTCGGCCCCCTGATGCTGCAAACACCCTGTGGATCTTACAAAGTCTAGTTTTACTCCTTACTAGTTAACCTAAACACTGCCCTGTCTATCCCCATTTCCTTTAGAGTGTAAGCTCACAAGAGCAGGGCTCTCTCACCCTTTTGTGTCTTGAAATATGTTATTCATTTCATAGCTTGCACTTTATTATCCATTTTATTCATCATGTTACATCTGCCATTGTACTCACCTGTTGTGTATTTTGTACCAGTGTCCATGTATATCATATATCATTGTCTGTATCATTATGTACCCCTTGTTTGTTTTCCGACTTTGTACAGTTGGCGCTGTATAAAAGAATAATAACAACAATAATAATAATAATCTAGCTTTGTGCTTTCCTGAGGTCTATTAAGCTTGCAGAAGGTTTGTTTTGTAGAACTGAAGGTTTCGCTTTTTAGGGTGCCCAAGCAAAATGACATGCACAAAGTGTTACGCACGATGAGCAGAGCGTATTGCATGTAATGTGTTGCGTTCCGCTCCACTCATCCTGCAGTAAGATTTTACACACACAAAGTTTACTGCATACACCTCACTGTGTCATTCAGGTTTCTAACACTGCAGTTATGTGAGGCTGTGTAAGTATTTCTGTTCTGTGTTCAGTAAAACCTTGGATTGAGAGTAACTTGGTTTAAGTGCGCTTTGCAATACGAGCAAAACATGTTATGAATTTTTGGCTTGATATACAAGCAAAGAATGTATACAGTATATGTGTCAGGTAATCACAACTGAGCTGATAGTTCTTCTGCCTTTGGGGCTGCACGATTGGACTGCATTTTACTTAATCTGAGTTTAGAGACTATGCAAAGTTACATTTCCATAAAATGCTCAAAAGTAACTGCCATTGGATAAGTTCCTTGGAATCTGAAGTGAAACTAAACTTACAATATAATGATTAGTATGTGTAGTACAGCTAACGCAGCACAGATATGGAGTCTCATATTGTTTCCAGTACAGGAAGAGTTAAAGGGAAGGTCCAAGCAAAAAAAAAAAATGAGTTTCACTTACCTGGGGCTTCTACCAGCCCCATGTAGCCATCCTGTGCCCTCGTAGTCACTCACTGCTGCTCCAGTCCCCCGCTGGCAGCTTTCTGACCTCGGAGGTCAGGGCCACATTGCATACATTTTTACGCATTCCAGCTAGTGCAGGAACAAAAATGTACGCGTTGCACCACTAACGCGTAAAAATGTATGTGGTAATGTCCCTGCACCAGCGGGAATGTGTAAAAATGTATGCAATGTGGCCCTGACCTCCGAGGTCAGAAAGCTGCCAGAGGGGGACTGGAGCAGCAGTGAGTGACTACGAGGGAACAGGATGGCTGCATGGGGCTGGTAGAAGCAGAACTAGCTGGTGGAGGGGGACTGGAGCAGCAGTGAGTGACAGCGAGGGCACAGGATGGCTGCATGGGGCTGGTAGAAGCCCCAGGTAAGTGAAACTCATTTTTTTTTTTTTGCTTGGACCTTCCCTTTAAGAAACTTCAGTTGTTATTGATGCAAAGGAGCTTCTGTGAGCTCTGCGACTTTATAAAGTCCCGGACAGCACCGTCTTTTAACCACTTCGCATCCAGACCTTGTTTCCCACTTATGGACCAGAGCAGTTTCGACAGTTTAGCTATGTCCTTATTTAATCAGAAATAACTTTTTCCCTACTTATGACACAGAAATGAAATACCGTATATACTCGCAAGCAAGCCGACCCGCATGTAAGCCGACCCCCCCACTTTTACCCCAAAAAAAGGGAAAAAATGATTGACCCTCATGTAAGCCGGGGGTAGGAAACGCTGGCCGCGTGATCCCCCCAGTATGTCCCAGTATAGCTAGTATAGTGCCCAGTATAGGTAGGTAGTGCTCAGTATAGCTAGTAAAATGCCCCAGTATAGCTAGTATAGTGCTCAGTATAGCTAGTATAGTGCTCAGTATAGCTAGTATAGTGCTCAGTATAGCCAGTATAGTGCTCAGTATAGCCAGTATAGTGCTCAGTATAGCCAGTATAGTGCTCAGTATAGCCAGTATAGTGCTCAGTATAGCCAGTATAGTGCTCAGTATAGCTAGTATAGTGCTCAGTATAGCCAGTATAGTGCTCAGTATAGCTAGTATAGTGCTCAGTATAGCCAGTATAGTGCTCAGTATAGCTAGTATAGTGCCCCAGTATAGCTAGTATAGTGCTCAGTATAGCTAGTATAGTGCTCAGTATAGCTAGTATAGTGCTCAGTATAGCCAGTATAGTGCTCAGTATAGCTAGTATAGTGCTCAGTATAGCTAGTATAGTGCTCAGTATAGCTAGTATAGTGCTCAGTATAGCCAGTATAGTGCTCAGTATAGCCAGTATAGTGCTCAGTATAGCCAGTATAGTGCTCAGTATAGCCAGTATAGTGCTCAGTATAGCCAGTATAGTGCTCAGTATAGCCAGTATAGTGCTCAGTATAGCCAGTATAGTGCTCAGTATAGCTAGTATAGTGCTCAGTATAGCTAGTATAGTGCTCAGTATAGCTAGTAAAGTGCCCCAGTTTAGCTAGTATAGTGCCCCATTATAGCTAGTATAGTGCCCCATTATAGCTAGTATAGTGCCCCATTATAGCTAGTATAGTGCCCCATTATAGCTAGTATAGTGCCCCATTATAGCTAGTATAGTGCCCCATTATAGCTAGTATAGTGCCCCATATAGCTAGCATAGTGCCCCATATAGCTAGCATAGTGCCCCAGTATGGGTGGGTAGGTGGGTGGGTAGGTGCTGTCCCTCCCCGCGGCTGCCGCTGCTATTACCTTAAGCGGCGCCGCTTCCTCTATCCCCGTCCTCCTCCGGTAAGTAACTCATTCACAGCAGCGCGCCTCTCGCTGCTGTGATGACGAGGAAACCATAGAGAGCGGCTTCCTGTAGCGGCGATGCCGTTACTATGGGAACCGCTCTCTATGGTTTCCTGCGTCATCACAGCAGCGGGGGGCGCGCTGCTGTGAATGAGTTACTTACCGGAGGAGGACGGGGATAGAGGAAGCGGCGCCGCTTAAGGTAATAGCAGCGGCAGCCGCGGGGGGAGCGGGGAGGGACAGCACCTATCCACCCATGACTCGCAAGCAAGCCGACCCCCCAACTTTTGGCCCACTTTTGGGGGGTCAAAAATTCGGCTTGCTTGCGAGTATATACGGTATATATTGTTTTTTGTTTTTTTTTCAAGACAAACTAGGCTTTCATCGTAAGCCATTTTTTTCCCTGGAACAATTTTGTTTTTTATGAATTTTAATGGGAAAACAAGGGAAAAATTAGAAAAAAACATTTATTTCTCAGTTTTACCAATTCCAGTTACTGGGCTAAGCAGCGTTAGACTGTTTGCACATGCTCAGTAATGTTGGAGGAGGAGGTCTCCTCTACTCCTCGGCCAGCCACATGGCTAATTAATATTCACTGCACTGTGGAGACTGGGACTGTAGTGTTGTCCGGATCATGAACGAATCGTTCATTTGATCCGGATCTTTTTTGTGAGTCGAATCATCTGGATCATCACAATTAAAGATTCGGTTCACAGTGGATGTCTGTCTGGAAGAAACAGGAACGTACAGAATGTACAGTGCAGGGAAAGTCCTGTCCTGCTAGTCATTTCACCCCCAGTCTGCTTCCCTAGTAAAAGTGTAAAGTATGTATAAAATAGGCACCCCCCAAAATAAATGTTTTCCTGTCAGTTTCATAAATGTATATAATTATAAAGGATCCAGATTTGAAACCCTGGGATTCTATAGAGAGGACACACAAGTTCTCCTCAGATTAGCTGTATCACTTCCTGGGTAAGGGGGAACCACTTGTACATTCTAGGTTGGTGGGGAGATTTTATGTAGTTACACTGACCCTGCCCTAATGAAAGAATGTCCTCCATCTCATTCCAGATTGTTGTTTGATCCTCAATAAACACCCAGCCTCTACCCACCCCTATCACACTGTGGAGTTAATTCATCATATGTGTAACAATTTTGGCACCCAACGTGGGGCTGGGTGAAGATAAAAAGTTAGCAGTGACAAGGAGAGACAGTCTGTTTGCACAGGGATCAGAGGAATGAACATGGAGTGTGTACAGGAAGACATCAGCAGATCTCTAACTCAGATGACAACGGATGATTTGATGAAGATCTGCCAGTTTGTGAAAGCACCAGAACAGAGTATGGCGAGAGGCAAAATGCACCGCCATTTTAGGAGAGTAATTGAAGATGTGCTGGATGAATTGGTAGAGACTGAGGAGGAAGACTCTGCTATGCTCTTTCTGCAGGAAACCAAGCAGTTCATCTCAGAATTACTGAAGAATGTAACATGTGATAGTAAGGAACAATCTGAGAGTGAATCACAGCAAATAGAGAATTTAAAGGGACAGTACCACATTATGCAGGAAAAGTTTCAAGAGACTACTAGATTGATGGAAGAGCGTATAAAGGAACTCAGCATGAAAAATAAAGGATCTACAGAGAGTTCTGCACAAGAAGGACCAGTGACAGTTACTAAGACACCTCACTTCAGCAAACTGCCAGAAGTTGCAATACGGAAAGACTTTAAGATCTCAGGTCAGATTGGTGAAAGGGGACAGAAAGACAAACTATCTTACACTAACCTCATGCACCAGATTGACTCAGGACTGCAAAGAGGATATACTGAATAAGAGATTGTAGAAGCAGTAGTCAAAGCTATCAGTCCTGGACTGAGTCTTAGAGGCATGCTAGAAATGAAGAGTGAACTGACCTTAGTGCAACTGAAAATTATCTTACAAAGTCACTACAAGGAGGAGAACGCTTCTGACTTGTACCAGCAGCTTATTAACATCTCACAAGATAACAAAGAATCGCCTCAGAACTTCCTATTCAGGGCAATTGAATTGAAAGATCGACTTTTGTTTGTATCTGAGGGAGCAGACAGGGATGAGCAGTTTGGAGCTGAACTTGTACAAAAGAAATTCTTGAGATCAGTAAGCACTGGACTGATAAGTGATATATAAAGTTCCAGCTAAAACAATATTTAGAGGATGTTTCTGTGACTGATGAGCTATTAATAGAAAAAATGAATGAAGCAGCTAATATGGAGATGGAAAGAGAACAGAAGCAGAAGAGATGTCAACTCAGCAAGCCTGTGAAACTAACTGAGTGTCAAGCTAATACTCCATGCCAGCCTCCAAAGCCAGTCTCTGTGGCCAATACTACCTCAGTAGGGCCAATGGCACAGCCAACCATCTGTACTCCAACAGATCAGCTGCTCCAAAACAGAAAACCTGATCTAGAAAAAGCAATTCTACAGATGCAGAAAGAGATAGAAGAAATGAAAGCACTTTTCCTACATGGCACAGAACGACAGAAACCTGCATATAAAAGACTGACAGTCACACAAGGTACTAGAAGGAAGCTCTGTGAATATTGTGAAAGTTCTGATCAAGAAACTGCATGTAATCACTGCTTCAAATGTGGTCAGTTGGGACATTTAGCAAAAGGATGCAGAGTGAAGAAACAGGACCAGGGAAAAGGCAGAGGGTTGCTGTCAAGGGACAGACAGTAACCTGCAACTCAACAGAGTCCCAAGAAGCCAGTGAAAAGAAACCATCTATAGCAACAAGCTCTGTAAAGGACAGTCTATGTTTAGATCATTCACCAGAGGTACAAGGCTGTAATCCACAGAACCAACCTAGTAAAGCTGGTAGACCGCAACTGAAAGTAAAGAATTTGACATTAAGACACCAACGAAAGTTACTGGATCTTATTGGAAGGAGATGCCATGTGAATTGTAAGATTGACAATATTCCAGTCATTGCCTTATGGGACACAGGATCACAGGTTAGTTTAGTCAACGAAGCCTGGAGGCAGAAAGTTCTCCCACATACAGTACTCAGATCACTAGAAGAGTTACTAGGCCCTGGAGTTTTATGTGTAAAAGCAGCAAACAAAACAGACATTCCTTTCCATGGATGGATTGAAGTAACCTTCAAGTTAACTTCTAATAGCAACTGCATCAAAGAGCTACTGGTGCCAGTAATCGTATCAGAAGATCCCAGAGTCGCTGAGCAACCAATCATTGGCTATAATGTGATTCAGGAATTATTTAAAGAAGCATCAGAAGAAGGAAAGCATTCTACCTCTGATATTGCAGCAATGTTAGCAACAGCTATGCCAGTGTCATCAAACACAGCAGAGCTCCTGGTTAAACTACTGCAGTCCGATTGTATGGAGACCAGCAATCCAGTAGTTAGGACTACAGCAAAGAGCCAAAGAATCCCTGCAAACAGTTACCAGTATCAGGTGTCATGTTCATACACAGCCTGTCATGCAAAAGCAGGAAGTACTCTTTACCCCAGACAATGCTTGTCAGTGGCCTAATGGACTGTGTATCAATGAAGTTTTAGTAACAACACAAAAAGGACAATTCTCCAAATTAAAGATACCAGTCTGGAACTCAACTAAGAAAGACATCATTTTATCAGGCAAAATCAAGCTTGGATATATTGAGCAGATAAAGACAGCCTACCCTGCACCACTGAAGATAAAACAAGTACAGCAGGTACCTATCCATTCCATAAGCCAGGAATACCATCCCTCTCAACCGGAACTAGAAATTATGATTGACAGCCAAAGACTTTAACCTATGATTCTTTGGGTGAACCAAGACTTGTACCACGAACCACAACAGTACATGCTACGGACTGTGGTTATATTTCATCTGTTTACCCTGAATGGTATTTGAGTCCAGAATACTTTGTTGGAGATTGCAGAGACTGGTAAACACAGAATAATATGTTGAACGCTTTAGTTTTAATGCCTTGAATTTTAGGACTTTCATGGACCTATGCAGTTAATGTTATTTTATGATGTTTTGATAAATGTATGCTGATGTATATTTCATGGTTTATGAACCACAAGTAGTATTCCAAGGGATGATGAGACTAGAAAAGGAAAAAAGTTGGCCGAAAGTGAAACTAGGATAACAGGTACAAGGACAAAGTGTTGTTTTAAGATTAAAGTAAGGGACAAGGAAATCCATAGAGTGTCCCCTAGTTCACCATCATCCTTGAGTCTGATAAAAGTTTATTTTCATACAAAGTTGTGATTTAAAAAAAAGGGGGTTTGAAGGCACAGCTTGCTACATTAGCAAGTAGACCTCATTAGGAACTATGGCGCGCAATAGACCTGGTGAGAACCTGTGATTAAAGTAACATGGGAATAATTTATCACAGAGAGAGGATAATTCCTTTGGTAAACCCTTAATTCCCAAACAACTCTTAGACTCCAACAGAACAGTGTTCATACATTTTGGAATATCAGATTTGCTTATGTTGGGGACAACATAAACTTTTGTGGGGGAGAGTGTAAAGTATGTATAAAATAGGCACCCCCCAAAATAAATGTTTTCCTGTCAGTTTCATAAATGTATATAATTATAAAGGATCCAGATTTGAAACCCTGGGATTCTATAGAGAGGACACACAAGTTCTCCTCAGATTAGCTGTATCACTTCCTGGGTAAGGGGGAACCACTTGTACATTCTAGGTTGGTGGGGAGATTTTATGTAGTTACACTGACCCTGCCCTAATGAAAGAATGCCCTCCATCTCATTCCAGGTATGGTGATTCTTTTTCTGAGTGATAGTTTTGCTAAACTTTACTTGTTAAGACAGTTTATGATCTCTCATATACTAGGGAAAGAGGTGAGAACAGTATAGACTCAGGACAGCTTCCCTGATACCCAGTTCAGTGATGTTAGGACATTGCATGTGGCAGACATAGTGAGCACATGTTATGCAGATTGCTGTTATATGTGATATGCTGCACTGTATTTGCACTGATGTTATTTCTGAGCAATATGATGTGTTATGTAAGATTTTATGTAGTTACACTGACCCTGCCCTAATGAAAGAATGCCCTCCATCTCATTCCAGATTGTTTGACCCTCAATAAACACCCAGCCTCTACCCACCCCTATCACACTGTGGAGTTAATTCATCATATGTGTAACAAAATGATTCAAATGATTCGGTTCAAAGATCCGGATCTTTTTATTGATCCGATTTAAATGATCCAATCCTTAAAAAGATCCGGACTTCCCATCACTATCCTGGAGCGGCTGCTTTGAGAGCTGCATAACGCAGCTCAATCTGACGTCCAACTTCAACACCACCATGCGTTGCGTTAGAAGCACGTTATGTGACCATAACGTCCCCTAAAACGCAACGTCTTGGTGGGAAAGTAGCCTTAAAGAGAATCTGTATTCACAAAATGAAGTATAAACAAACATCCCTGCCTGTTTGGGGTCATCTCCTAGCCCCCTCTGTAATATTTTTGCTGCTCTCTGCTGCAATAAAGAGGGTAAAAAAACTGTTTTATAAACTGTTTTGTAAACAGAAAAGATGGCCACCAAAACAGGAAGTACATCAACAGAGCAGTGAACTCAGTTAATACACAGTGAGTACACAGAGAATTCAGTCTCCAGAGGTTATGTGCAAGTTTTGAAAGAGCTTTGTGTCAATGAAGCATGACAAGCTGTGTTAGGGCCTTTTTCCACTAGCCTGCGATTTGCGATTTGCTTCTGATCGCAAATCGCAAGGTACATTAAACTAATGGAAACTGCAGCAGCAATTTCCATTAGTGTGATCCGATTGCGATGCGATTTTGGTCAAAGCGCAATCGTTGTCCTGCCGCGTTTTGTATGCGATTGAGCTGTACTATAATGAATATAGTAGCTCAATTGCAATCGCAATCGCATGGAAATTGAAACGCGATTGCGATCGGAATCATAGTGGAAAAGAGCCCTAAGAGCCTGGAGTCCTGTTAGCCTGCCAGGCAGCTTCCTCCTCAGCCAGCTATTCTTTGTTCAGTTTATCAGTCTGTGTTTATCAACCTCACAGATAGCAGACAAGCTGACAGAGAGAGCAGGGACATTGTCTGTGAGGAATAATCATCACAGGAGCACTGGAGGGGCTTGGAAGGAGTTAACTTGTTCACATTACTGAAGAGTTGTCAGCCTTCCAGACACAGCCGACAAATCCGACAGGGGAAAGATAAGTTGATTTATTACAGAGATGGTGATAGTAGAAAGTGCTGCAGTAAGCCAGAGCACAATGGAACAGCCTTAGGAACTTGTAGGATAGGAGAAATACTGCTAAAATGTTTGTTACGGAGTCTCTTTAAAATTCTGAGTGTATTGCGGAAACTGCAATTATCAGAGAATGATGCAATGTTATAAAAAAAAAAAAGCTATATACCTCAAAATAAAAATATGACACTATTTTCTTTGTTACTAATGTCCTATTAATTATCAGTACTACACAACCAATTCATTATATCATGACTTTTTTTTCGCTCTTCAGTGTCACTTTAAAGCCACACACACACAAAAAAGTTAGTGTGAGACAACAGATAGCAATGATTCTGTTAGTTGTGGTGAACGTCTTGTTTATATTTTTTATTTTATACTATTTTTACTAGAGCTGTTTTTGGATTGTGGAACGAATCAGCTGGGTTTCCATTCATTCTTATGGGGTCATTTGCTGTGATATAAGAGCGCTTTGGATTACAAGCATGTTGCGGAATGAATTATGCTCACACACCAAGGTTCCTCTTGTATTTCAGTGTCCTGATATCTTCTACTGTAACCCAGTCCTGTTATTGGAGTCAGATTTAGCACTGCAAGGGTTGTTGGTGCTTCTGAGCAATGGTGGCTGGTAATCTGGTGGAAGATCGCAGCTGGTGACATTAGGCACATGTCAGGCACTTATCCATGCAAATGCCACATGCAATTTTCTATATTTATTTTTTTCGTCTCATTCTGCATTTTGTGATTTTTTTATATTTGTTTGTGTAGGTTTTGCCTTTTAATTTTTCCTCCGTGATTTTTGAACATTTGCATGGTTTTATGTGATTTTTTGAAATTGCATTTTTTTTTGCGTACCGATAAAGTTAATTAACCTGAGACTGAATCTAATTAACTTCAAAATCTGATGCAATCTTCACGCAAAAATGTGATATTTCTGTATTCCTATGGACTAGCATTGAGCACAATTCATCCTTTGCACATGAAAAAAAAGTGTGCAGCACAACCCTTTAGCAGCCAATTTATTAAAGAGAACCAGAGATGAAGCACCCTCTTGTATTTTACCTTATAAATCAGTGGGAACATGACAGTAAACACCTAATCTGCTCTTTGTTTCATTGTTCTCTGTTTAATCTGACTGTTATCACCTCTGATAAGAATCCCCGAATGAGCACTCAGTCTAGCTTTGCTATGGAAAGATTATAGCTGAGTCTGTCTTCTCTGGTGTCTTTTCTAGCCCAAGCCTGCCCCCTTGTGGCTCTGCTATAATGACTCAGCTATAATTATTCCCTGCAAAGCCAGACTGAATGCTCAGTCCGGGATTCTTATCACAGCTGATAACAGACACTTTTAGCAGTGAGGATGAAACAGAGAGCATGGTAAGTGTTTTCTCTAACGTTCTTACTGATATATATGGTAAAATACACAAGGGTGCTTCGTCTCTGGTTCCCTTTAAGGCTTGCAAGTGCTACAGGCCAATTTATTTCAGCTCTTTTTTATTTCTTATTTGTTACATTTCCTCTACTTCTAATTACTACTGCTGTAATGTGTATTTCTGGCCACTTGTCACTTGGGGGCAGTGTGAGACAATAATAGAGGACTTCTGCTTTTAGTTTCTATATTTTCTGCTAGTAGAGAGAGATCAAAACATTTAAGAATTTACAGCACAATCTGCCGAGTGAGGTGAAACAAAGCGTGCTTATCTCAAACAAGATAACTTTATTGAAGAGGGTTGAAATGCAGATGTGATGGACACGAAATTGCAATTCTGCATGATACCCACGAAATTCTAAGTGCAAACAGCCCCTCAGTCTAGGAATGGTGTCCAGACTGGCCATTGAATCATTTGATCTGCAGCTGCACAACAGGCATGCTGAAAGGTTTACAATCTTTAGCAGTCTGTTACCTCAGCAAACCCTTTTTTATATATTTCTCCTATACGTTCGTTAAAATGACTCATTGCAGACACAAGGACAGGGGCGAAAGTTGCAGTGTGAGTTTATATCAAAGCTGATATAAATTCTCCAGAATCCTTCAGCATAGCCTCCAATTCTCTGGGAGTTGTAACATTTTCATGTCTGGTTTTCAAAGATGCTGTTTATGACTTTTCAGCCTAACAGGGACCATTGAAGCAGACCTGCTGAAGTTATTAGCTGATGTACAGAGGGATTTCATTGAAGATCTGTTTTTCTATTCTAGAAGGAATTACTGGCTAAATAGAGGAAACACAAAGAGGCACCCAAGGTATGATAAAACTGCGTTAAAAGCAGCTAAAATGAAAAGGGTGAGGTGGGTTACCTCAATGAAGACAGATTTGTATACTAAACAACAAACTTTTGTTTGTTGTTTGTGCCAACTTCCTCAGGCCAAATAAAGTGCCAGAAGATGAATTTGGCTGGATGGTATAATGGTTAAGGGCTCTGCCACTGACACAGGAGACCAGGGTTCGAATCTTGGCTCTGCCTGTTCAGTAAGCCAGCACGTATTCAGTAGGAAACCTTAGGCAAGTCTCCCTAACACTGCTACTGCCTATAGAGCGCGTTCTAGTGGCTGCAGCTCTGGCGCTTTGAGTCCGCCAGGAGAAAAGCGCGATATAAATGTTATTTGTCTTGTCTTGAATGAGCCCAAGCAGAGGGTGCCTCTTGTACCTTGGGGTGGCTCTTTTCCCCTTTGTGTTACCCAACCTCCTTTAAGAGGCGTGGTCTATTTGGTTAGGTGTGTTCCCACCACCCCCATGACCATCTAGAGTTTTTCATCAAAAGTGCGACACCCGAGTGGAGTTGGGGTTTGTCAGGCCCGGATTTACATCACAGGAGCCTATAGGCACATATGTCCTGGCACCCTAGACTCCGCCCTCCATGCATGCAGGCCAGGATTTACATCACAGGAGCCTATAGGCACAGATGTCCTGGCACCCTAGACTCCGCCCTCCATGCATGCAGGCCCGGATTTACATCACAGGAGCCTATAGGCACATATGTCCTGGCACCCTAGACTCCGCCCTCCATGCATGCAGGCCCGGATTTACATCACAGGAGCCTATAGGCACATATGTCTTGGCACCTTAGACTTTGCCCTCCATAAGCCCAGCCTACAAACCTCTGCTGAACCACACCACAAGCTGTCACTTCTCCCTTACTTCCCTTGCCCACCACCGGTAGCTACAGCCAGGTGCGCCTTAGTATTAGGTAGCCAGAGGTAGCCTCAGTAAAAAGTTGCATAGGGAAGGAGGGTGGAAGGCACTTTAGGAGCAGAGTGAGCTGCCTTTCGATCACCGGGCACCGGTAGGCACATGCCTACAGTGCCTTTTAGTAAATCCGGCCCTGGGGTTTGTGCATCTCCATTTGCCTACAGTGGTTGGTTGTTGTCTGTAGTGAACGATTGTAATCAGCTAATTACGATTATGCTAAATTTAAAGTAAATTTTTGCAATTACGCCAAAACGGTATTACAATTTGTAAACTCAATTGATTTTGTATAGTGATTTCGTATAGTAATTTCATGTAAAACTTCATGTAATTTTTGCATAATTTCATGCCGACTTTGGCAGTGAAAAGCAAAGCCCCCCCTTACATGCTATTGTCACCAAAATTGCTACATATGTTAAAGAGAGTCTGAAGCGAGAATAAATCTCGCTTCAGAGCTTATATTCAGCAGGGGCATGTTTGCCTGCTAAAGCGCCGCCATCACGCGGCTAAATGGGGGTCCCTTACCTGCCAAATCCCCTCCGTTGTTCCTGGGGATCTCTTCCGCATAGAGGCAGGGTTGACCGCCACAGCCCTGCCTCACGCGCGTCTGCCAGCGCGTATCTCCGCCTCTCCCCCGCCCCTCTCAGTCTTCCTTCGCTGAGAGAGGCGGGGGAGAGGCGGCGATGCGCCGCTGATAGACGGCACTGAGAGGCAGGACTGCAGCCGTTAGCCTTGCCTCAACAGCGGCAAAATCTACGACCAAGTTGGTCGTAGATTTTGCAGGGGGGATTTGGGGGGTAAGGGACCCTCGTTTAGCTGCGGGATAGCGGCGTTTTACCAGGGGCACACATGCCCCTGCTGAATATAAGCACTGAAGCGAGATTTATTCTCACTTCAGTGTCTCTTTAAGGAGAATATTGGGTACAAGTCAGTAGTTTTTGAGAAAATCGATTTAAAAAATGCAAAGAAAAATGTTTATGTAAACTTAGATAAATAAAATTTTAAAAAACCACATTTTCTTTGCATTTTTAAAATCGATTTTCTCAAAAACTACAAAGTCTTTTTTTGACTTGTACCCGCTATTCTGCTTAACATATGTAGCACTTTTGGTAGCAATAGCCTGTATGGGGCCTTTGCTATTAACCGCTAAAATTGGCACAAAATTATGCAAAATTTCACGGAACTTACGCAAAAATGTACACAAAATTATTAAATATTACTATTACATGCAAAATTAATAACGATTTTCTCTGAAATTTCGCATTAAGAACACGATGCGTAATTGTGAATTTCAGCCCACCACTGGCTGTTACAATTAGTTACAGTTTCACACTTGACCACTGTTGAGACGTACGGCACCATTTGGCTCAGGTTGTCGCTGTCCTTTTTCCTTCCAGGGTGCTCTCTGATCACCTTACACACCTGCGTACATAGAGGAAACCTTGTTCAGGGTAACTGGCTTGCGCTAGATGCTTCCTGCCATGGCAGAGCTGTGAGTTTTGGGATTGTACACCGATTGTTTATTGCAATTCAATTCAATTCAATCAAGCCCAAGCCTGCCCCCTTGTGGCTCTGCTTTGCTGCTTCGAGGATACATAGCAGGAAAGCAGAGCCAGAGGGGGGAAGACTTGGGCTTGAAAAGACATCACAGAAGACTGACTCAGCTATAATCTTTCCGTAGCAAAGCCAGACTGAGTGCTCAGTCAGGGATACTTATCAGGGCTGATAACAGGCAGATTTAGCAGAGAAGAATGAAACAAAGAGCAGAGTAGGTGTTTACTGTCATGTTCCCACTGATTTATATAGTAAAATACATGAGGGTGCTTCATCTCTGGTTCTCTTTTAGAATGTAAATGGGCAAACACTGACTAGAAAATGAATAAAGTAATAGTGTAAAAAAACATAAATTTCATTCATAAAGCTATATTCAGTTAAGTTCTTCTTAACCATTTTCAGCCTTCATTTTTCACCTTATGCGTCCAAGCAATTTTCACCTCTCATTCATTCGCCAATAACTTTATCACTACTTATCACAATGAATTGATCTATACCTTTTTTTTCTGCCACCAATTAGGCTTTCTTTGGGTTGTACATTTTGCTAAGAATTATTTTTTTTCTAAATGCATTTTAACGAGAATAGTAAGAAAAAATGGAAAAAAATAATTATTTCTCAGGTTTCGGCCATTATAGCTTTAAAATACATGCTACCATAATTAAAACCCACATATTTTATTTGCCCATTTGTTCCGTTATTACACCATTTAAATAATGTCCCTATCACAACGTATGGAGCCAATATTTTATTTGGAAATAAAGGTGCATTTTTTCAGTTTTGTGTCCATCACTATTTACAAAATTATAATTTAAAACATAATAGTAATATTCCCTCTTGACATGCATAATAAAAAAAGTTCAGACCCTTAGGTAACTGTTTATTTTTTTTAAATTGTATATTTATTTTTTTGATTACAAATTTTATTTGGATATTTTTTGGAGTGTGGGAGGTAAACAGTTAATTTCAAATGTAATTGATTGTGTGTATTAAAAAAAAAAAATGTATGTAGATGTAGTTTTACTATTTGGCCACAAGATGGCCTCGGTCTTTTTTTCTTTTTCGTCCTTACAGGAAGTGTAGGGAGTACGTGGAACTTTTTTCTTCTTTCTAACGAGGACTTATATCAATAATTGGGAACTGCGTTCCCATTCATTGATCTCTGGGATAACGGGCAGCGGCACAGGAACACTCAGGTGTGCGCGCGATTGGCCGCAGGAGCACGCAGCAGCAGCCTTTTGGACGCAGCAGATACATCCAAAAGGCTTAATAGTTAACTTATTTTGATTATGTATCATGGAGGGGTAAGGTGTCATTAACAAACCAGTTTAAATATGTTATTTTCTTCATGTTGCTAAAAGTCTTCAAAGTTCTTCTCTTGGAAGCCGTACTGATCTGCCACTTCCTGTGGTTGTTAGAAGTATTTTAAGTTGCTTGTGGAGTCTGGTCTTCTTGTTTATAGCCGCCCGCCATCTCTGCATTCTGCTGATTAGGTGTTCTGACTTCATTGCCTGCTTGTGTACGATTTAAAGAGGACCTGTAGTGAAAATGACATGATTAACAAATTGCAATATTAATTTACAGATTTATTAATTCAGTGTTTGGCCGTTGTAAAATCTTTCCTCTTCCTGATTTACATTCTGAAATGTATCACATGGTGACATCTTTGGTTCTGACAGATGATATGTACTGAATGTTTGTCACTGAGAGTTCTATGCACAGAAGGAGATACTGCTTGCTTGGCAGTTGGAAAAAGCTGTTATTTCCCACAATGCAACAAAGTTCACAGACAGGAATCTGTCGTGACCTAGGTGGGAGCGGTTCCATCACACTATCAGCCACACAGACCCCCCTGATGGTCAATTTGAGAAAAGGAAAAGATTTCTCAAGGGAAAGGGGGTATCAGCTACTGATTGGGATGGAGCTCAATCCTGGGTTAGAGTTCCTCCACCCAAACCGAAACAACAGCATGAGGCATGAGGCATTATAACAACATGGCTGCTCTCAGATTCCTCTCCATCTTCCCTGAGATACTTTCCTGCGTAGCTAAGCCCTCTCCCCGATCTCACCAGCATCGACACCAGAGAGAAGTTAACAGAAGCACTGCTTGAATTTTTCATACGACACATTTTTATATATCCAACCAAGTACAATGTTCTTGATTAAAATTACATTCTATAACTTTTGTTGCGTTTATTGGTGCCTTGAAAAAAACTGTCTCCTCCAAGCTTCCCATTAGGTGGCAGGTGCTGGTAATTGCTGCACAGGCAAGCAGTAACGCTCATATTTAGAGCCTGCCCCGTGATTTTAATACTCTGAGATGGGAAGGCCTAGCCGCACCTGCAGCATAAACCCACAACTCCTTATTTAACAAAAACATTTCTTAAGGAAGTGCAAATGAGCAGATGGGGCATAGAAAACGTCAACAAAGATCATGACGCTTTTAGAAGTATGTTTGCTGTAATTCAGTGAGGGGGGGGGGGGGGTGTTTAATTCCTGCATATTTTACCTTAAACTTATTTTAACACTTTTAAAGAGAATCTGAAGCGAGTATAAAACTCACTTCTTCTCTTATATTCAACAGGGGCATGTGTGCCCCTGCTAAACCGCCGCTATCGCACCGCACAACGGGGGTCCCTTACCCCCCAAATCCCCTCCGTGCAGCGGGGGATCACTTCCGCATTGAGGCAGGGCTAATGGCCGCAGCCCTGCCTCACGCGCGTCTGTCAGCGCGTATCTCCGCCTCTCCCCCGCCCCTCTGTCTTCCTTCTCTGAGAGGGGCGGGGGAGAGGCGGTGATGCGCCGCTGATAGACGCGCTGAGAGGCAGGGCTGCAGCTGTTAGCCCTGCCTCCAGGAGCAGCAAAATCTACGACCAATATGGTCGTTGATTTTGCAGGGGGGGGAATTGGGGGGTAAGGGACCCCGTTGTGCGGCGAGATAGCGGCGGTTTAGCAGGGGCACACATGCCCCTGCTGAATATAAGAGAAGAAGCAAGTTTTTTACTCGCTTCAGTGTCTCTTTAAGTAGAGGTAAGAGCTGGAGTGGCAAATAGAGAGTCTGTTTATACGGGGTGTAAGATGAATAGATATTCTTTATCTTTAGCCGAAGCTCCATTTCAGAAACACATACTTACCTAAGGAGATGGAAGCTGTAGGTAGCCAGGTATAGGTGCCACTGGGTGGGAGGAGGTGGGTGACACTGCCGGGGGGGGGGGGGGGCAACATCATTCTTCCGTCCCTCTCCTTGGGCCTCCTTCTTGGGCTACAGAGCTAGCGGCGCGCGCAGCAATGCAGTTTGTAAATAACTCGCCTCACCTGCTCGCTCCATGCAATGCGTCAGCTCTGGCAGCCGCCTCCTCTATGGCCACCCAATCTCTGTGTGACGCATGCCACGCAGGGAAACAGGAAGTAGGGAGGAGCTGGCTGATAGAGCTGACGCATCACATGGGGCGAGCAGGTGAGGTCGGTCCTACTCCCTACAAGCAGGGTCGTTTCTTGGGCAGTGCAGGCAGGGCGACCGCACTGGGCGCGGACCAGCAAGTAGATGAAGGGGGGCGCAGGCAGAAGGACACTACCGCTAGGGAGCTGGTGACGCGCGGTGCAGCCAAATGGAAGAAGAAAGAAGATTACCAGCGCGATCACCTTCCTTGACTCCTCCTTGGCTGCCTGCGTCAGACGTAGTCATCATCCCATCACCACCACGTGATGACACCTGATGTCTTGTAGCGGTACTGCAGGCTGTGAGTGCGTGGCACCCATGGAGGAGTCGGCTTCCCAGGGCTCTCTTCGCCTGGGTGTTTTCCTGCTTCCTCCTGGATGAGCGGCTGGTCACTAGTAAGTAGGCAGATCTATTTGTGACCTATGGCTGTGTTTCTGTTCCTAAAGAGTAAGGATTCTCGAGTCCACAGGGGTGGGGGGAAGGGGGCGCAATTTTTACACCCTCGCCCTGGGTGCAATTTAGCCTAGAAACTGCCCTGCCTCTACAAGCCCGCACCCTGGGTCCCACCGCCACCAGTGACGCTCCCAAGTAAATGCCGCCTGAAGCGTCATGGGAGGTCCGGCACTGGACAACACAATACAGGTAATAAGCAGCAAAACACCCAATGCCAGATCATGCACTGGAGTGGTAGTCCAAGTAATTCAAGTTTGCGTTATTCTGTGAGCAGAATGCACAATCAGGCAGGATACACAAGGAGGGAGGGCCCTGCCAAAGTATTACAATCCAAAGGGAGGGGGTGGTGACCCGATAGGAGAGGGGCTGCATTGGGAGGTTCATGGCAGAGAGAGGGCATCGGCGAGGTGGTGTGGGCATTCTTGAAGAGGTGTGTAACGATTGTGGAATTATCTACGGGGTCAGCGCACAAGGTGTGCGCAGACACTGCGGAAGTCCTCCACAAGCGTATAAAACGACAGAACCCAGCTTGGGTGCAATGCACCTGTAGAGAGAAAGTGAGCACAGAGACAGAATGTATGTGTGTCCCCATAGGGGGATGACTTCTCCGCAGTGGGAGGGACGAGTACTTAACAAGTTGCATGCAAGCTGTTACAGGAAACCAACATCCTCCAGTGGTAGACAGGTTATGTGTATGCTAGGTGTGTATTTTATCCCACAAGTGGGGCTTGCACTCTCTTGCAGGTAGGCACTTATCTGTTTTTAAGTAGCGCTGTTCATTTCTTTGCTATGTACTATTTTAATTCATTTTTGGTCAGCTGCTCCCACTTAGCAGCCTTGCTTTTGGTGTATATGCAGAGCTTCTGTTTGGGTTCAAGGTGCGTTTGCAGTTTCTGGGGGGGCTCAGCGCACCTCTGATTGTAGGCCATTCGGAGGCGGCCTGGTGATGCGCTGATCCACCTTTTGCGTAATTTTTAATTTCAGAATGTATGTGTGTCCACCAATCTAGTCGCCACCTGGCGACGGTGAAGACACAACAGCGGAAACCAAGTGGGAACGCAATCGCAAGAGTGGCGATTGCCAACAGTGACACAAGACTGAGTAAGACAGAGCACAAGTGTAGCAAGAAAGACACAGCAAATAACAATGATCAGAACACCAAGGAAAATAACAAACGCACTCACTAAGCGCGGTCGCCGTACGAAAAGCGCAACAGCGACAAAGCACGCTAATGGCGCGGTCTCCGCACGAAAAGCGCAACAGAGACAAAACACGCCAACCCTAACTAACCAATGTAAAACGAAAATGAATAGAGAACGCGAACGCTTGCTAAACGGTTACCTCACCGAGCCTACAGCAAGCGTTCGTTCCAGACAAGACAGACAGAAGGAGTAACCAGTAGCAACCGCAGCTCTGGCCTACACTCCCAGACAGAGTACAGAAGGAACCACCGCCTCTACCGCTAGGGCGAATGCGATCCAGACAGACAGACAGATGGGGCTACCAGTAGAAACCGCTGCTCTGGCTTGCACCCCTAAGGCAGAATACAGAAGGAACCACCGCCACTACCGCTAGGGCGAATGCGATCCAAACAGACAGAACGATTTCCTGTCAACCGCCGCTGGGGACAAGCCAATCGCAACAGATAGACAGTACAAGGCAATACAAATAATACAACCTGACTACGCTAGAAGGAATGCTAGTGCACTCCCAAGAAATTACTCTAAGATAATCTTAGCAAACAATTAGCAAAGGCTGAGACTCCAGGTGAGTTAGCAGGAACAAACCATCATGACCAGCAAGGGATTCTGGGAGAAAATGGTATTTATACTGCAAGCCATCAAAGGAAGCAGCTAAGCAATTTGCATGACAAGTGGATGCAAATTTATCCCCAGAACAGCAACTCTGCAGCTTGCAGCGTGGAGACAGGTCTCTCTTCCAGGGACCTGCAGCACTCAGACCTAACAAATGGTTAAACAGCTGTCTGCCTGTGCACACAGCAGCGCAGATCATTACAAGGTGGTTTAGTAGGCCCTGAAGTTTGTTTTTTCTTTGTAAGCATCCTTGTGTTCTTTTTATAAATCATTAAAACATAGTGCTGCATTGCATTCTTCTTTTCCTGTATCCAAAACAAGTACAGTTCAATTCTGGATCTTTCCGCAAGACTGATTCAGTAACAATTCATCTCCTCACTATATTGAATTCTTTGATAACCTGACCGTGACAGATTTATTTATTATTTTCAGGGTAGTGGGTTCCCTTTAGGAAATGACATTGGCTTGAGCACTCGACAGAGATGTACGGTTACATGTTTTGTGATTTTCAGTCTGGCAGGATAGAGGCTAGCGGAAGAGGATGAGGAAAGAGGAACAGAACAGAGGATGAGGATAGAGGAAGAGGATAGAGGAACAGGATAGAGGATGAGGATAGAGGATGATAGGGAAAGAGTAAGGGTAATTATATAGCACTGACATCTTCTGCAGCACATTACAAAGTACATAGTCATGTCACTGACTGTCCTCAGAGGAGCTCACACTCTAACCCTACTATAGTCATAGTCTAATGTCCTACCATATTATTATTATGTATTTATATAGCACTAACATCTCCTGCAGCACATTACAGAGTACATTGTCATGTCACTGACTGTCCTCAGAGGAGCTCACAGTCTAATCCTACCATAGTCATAGTCCAATGTCCTACCATATTATTATTATGTATTTATATAGCACTGACATCTCCTGCAGCACATTACAGAGTACATAGTCATGTCACTGACTGTTCTCAGAGGAGCTCACACTCTAATCCTACCATAGTCATAGTCTAATGTCCTACCATATTATTATTATGTATTTATATAGCACTGACATCTTCTGCAGCACTGTACAGAGTACATAGTCATGTCACTGACTGTCCTCAGAGGAGCTCACACTCTAACCCTACTATAGTCATAGTCTAATGTCCTACCATATTATTATTATGTATTTATATAGCACTGACATCTTCTGCAGCACTGTACAGAGTACATAGTCATGTCACTGACTGTCCTCAGAGGAGCTCACACTCTAATCCTACCATAGTCATAGTATAATGTCCTACCATATTATTATTATGTATTTATATAGCACTGACATCTCCTGCAGCACATTACAGAGTACATAGTCATGTCACTGACTGTCCTCAGAGGAGCTCACAATCTAATCCTACCATAGTCATAGTGTAATGTCCTGCCATATTATTATTATGTATTTACATAGCACTGGCATCTCCGGCAGCCTATTACAGAGTACATAGTCATGTCACTGACTGTCCTCAGAGGAGCTCACACTCTAATCCTACCATAGTCATAGTGTAATCTCCTACCATATTATTATTATGTATTTATATAGCACTGACATCTTCTGCAGCACATTACAGAGTACATAGTCATGTCACTGACTGTCCTCAGAGGAGCTCACACTCTAATCCTACCATAGTCATAGTCTAATGTCCTACCATATTATTATTATGTATTTATATAGCACTGACATCTTCTGCAGCACATTACAGAGTACATAGTCATGTCACTGACTGTCCTCAGAGGAGCTCACACTCTAATCCTACCATAGTCATAGTGTAATGTCCTACCATATTATTATTATGTATTTATATAGCACTGACACCTGCTGCAGCACATTACAGAGTACATAGTCATGCCACTGACTGTCCTCAGAGGAACTCACACTCTAATCCTACCATAGTCACAGTGTAATGTCCTACCATATTATTATTATGTATTTATATAGCACTGACATCTTCTGCAGCACATTACAGAGTACATAATCATGTCACTGACTGTCCTCAGAGGAGCTCCCAATCTAATCCTACCATAGTCATAGTATAATGTCCTACCATATTATTATTATGTATTTATATAGCACTAACATCTTCTGCAGCACATTACAGAGTACATAGTCATGTCACTGACTGTCCTCAGAGGAGCTCATGCTTTAATCCTGTCATAGTCTAATGTCCTACCATATGATTATTATGTATTTATATAGCGCTGACATCTTCTGCAGCACATTACAGAGTACATAGTCATGTCACTGACTGTCCTCAGAGGAGCTCACAATCTAATCCTACCATGGTCATAGTCTAATGTCCTCCCATATTATTATGTATTTCTATAGCACTGACATCTCCTGCAGCACATTACAGAGTACATAGTCATGTCACTGACTGTCCTCAGAGGAGCTCACAATCTAATCCTACCATAGTCATAGTGTAATGTCCTCCCATATTAATATTATGTATTTATATAGCACTGACATCTCCTGCAGCACATTACAGACTACATAGTTATGTCACTGACTGTCCTCAGAGGAGCTCACAATCTAATCCTATCGTAGTCATAGTCTAATGTCCTACCATATTATTATTATTATTATGTATTTATATAGCACTGACATCTCCTGCAGCACATTACAGAGTACATAGTCATGTCACTGACTGTCCTCAGAGGAGCTCACAATCTAATCCTACCATAGTCATAGTGTAATGTCCTACCATATTATTATTATGTATTTATATAGCACTGACATCTTCTGCAGCACTGTACAGAGTACATAGTCATGTCACTAACTGTCCTCAGAGGAGCTCACAATCTAATCTTTCCATAGTCATAGTCGAATGTTCTACCATATTATTATTATGTATTTATAGAGCACTGACATCTTCTGCAGCACTGTACAGAGTACATAGTCATGTCGCTGACTGTCCTCAGAGGAGCTCACAATCTAATCCTACCATAGTCATAGTCTAATGTCCTACCATATTATTATTATGTATTTATATAGCAATGACGTCTCCTGCAGCACATTACAGAGTACATAGTTATGTCACTGACTGTCCTCAGAGGAGCTCACACTCTAATCCCTACCATAGTCATAGTGTAATGTCCTACCATATTATTATTATGTATTTATATAGCACTGACATCTTCTGCAGTACTGTACAGAGTACATAGTCATGTCACTGACTGTCCTCAGAGGAGCTCACAATCTAATCCTATCGTAGTCATAGTCTAATGTCCTACCATATTATTATTATGTATTTATATAGCACTGACATCTCCTGCAGCCAGTGCTGGGCCGAAATTACGCATGAGCGTAATTACGCATCGTAATTCAATGTAAATTTACGCGTAAGCGTTACGCGTAACTTACAGTCTTACGCGTAATTATTTACGCGTAAGACCGTAAGTGGTATCGTAATTACACTGTCTACCGTAATTGCTAGGCATGCGTAATTTTACGAACACTTACGCGTAATTTTACGCCTAATTACTAACGTAAAATCTCCCATTTTCTAAGAGTAGCCAATCAGTCAACATCCTAAGCAACCAATAGTATCTTCTCCCGCCCTTCAGTATAAGCGTACGTTTTGACGCATACTAATGATATGTACGCAATAACTGTCACATTGACGGCTATTGCGTACATATCGGCCGCATGCGTAAAAAAATACGCATTAATGGGTATTACGGCACTACGCGTAACATTGTAGTGTAAGCACCTTCATTACGGTATCCTTACGCGTAATTGCGTAAGTTTACGCGTAATTACAGTGATGTACCGTAGATAATTTCCTACGCCGTAACCGTAATTGCGTAATGCGTAATAGCGTAAAATTACGCGTAATGATCCGTAAGCGTAGATTTTTTATTACGACCAGCACTGCCTGCAGCACATTACAGAGTACATAGTCATGTCACTGACTGTCCTCACAGGAGCTCACAATCTAATCCTACCACAGTCATTGTCTAATGTCCTACCATATTATTATGTATTTATATAGCACTGACATCTGCTGCAGCACATTACAGAGTACATAGTCATGTCATTGACTGTCCTCAGGGGAGCTCACAGTCTAATCCTACCATAGTCATAGTCTAGTGTCCTCCCATATTATTATTATATATTTATATAGCACTGACATCTCCTGCAGCACATTACAGAGTACATAGTCATGTCACTGACTGTCCTTAGAGGAGTTCACAATCTAATCCTACCATAGTCATAGTCTAAAATCCTCCTATATTATTATTATGTATTTATATAGCACTGACATCTCCTGCAGCACATTACAGAGTACATAGTCATGTCACTGACTGTCCTCAGAGGAGCTCACAATCTAATCCTATCATGGTCATAGTCTAATGTCCTACCATATTATTATTATGTATTTATATAGCACTGACATCTTCTGCAGCACATTACAGAGTACATAGTCATGTCACTGACTGTCCTTAGAGGAGCTCTCACTCTAATCCTACCATAGTCATTGTCTAATGTCCTTCCATATTATTATGTATTTATATAGCACTGACCTCTTCTGCAGCACATTACAGAGTACATAGTCATGTCACTGACTGTCCTCAGAGGAGCTCACACTCTAATCCTACCATAGTCTTAGCCTAATGTCCTACCATATTATTATTGTGTATTTATATAGCACTGACACCTGCTGCAGCACATTACAGAGTACATAGTCATGTCACTGACTGTCCTCAGAGGAGCTCACAATCTAATCCTACCATAGTCATAGTCTATTGTCCTACCATATTATTATTATGTATTTATATAGCAGTGACATCTCCTGCAGCACATTACAGAGTACATAGTCATGACACTGACTGTCCTCAGAGGAGCTCACAATCTAATCCTATCATAGTCATAGTCTAATGTCCTACCATATTATTATTATGTATTTATATAGCACTGACATCTCCTGCAGCACTGTACAGAGTACATAGTCATGTCACTGACTGTCCTCAGAGGAGCTCACAATCTAATCCTACCATAGTCATAGTCTAATGTCCTACCATATTATTATTATGTATTTATATAGCAGTGACATCTTCTGCAGCACATTACAGAGTACATAGTCATGTCACTGACTGTCCTCAGAGGAGCTCACACTCTAATCCTACCATAGTCATAGTCTAATGTCCACCATATTATTATTATGTATTAATAGAGCACTGACATCTTCTGCAGCACATTACAGAGTACATAGTCATGTCTGTCCGCAGAGGAGCTCACACTCTAATCCTACCATACTCATAGTGTAATGTCCTACCATATTATTATTATGTATTTATATAGCACTGACATCTTCTGCAGCACTGTACAGAGTACATAGTCATGTCACTAACTGTCCTCAGAGGAGCTCACAATCTAATCTTTCCATAGTCATAGTCGAATGTCCTACCATATTATTATTATGTATTTATATAGCACTGACATCTTCTGCAGCACTGTACAGAGTACATAGTCATGTCGCTGACTGTCCTCAGAGGAGCTCACAATCTAATCCTACCATAGTCATAGTCTAATGTCCTACCATATTATTATTATGTATTTATATAGCAATGACGTCTCCTGCAGCACATTACAGAGTACATAGTTATGTCACTGACTGTCCTCAGAGGAGCTCACACTCTAATCCCTACCATAGTCATAGTGTAATGTCCTACCATATTATTATTATGTATTTATATAGCACTGACATCTTCTGCAGTACTGTACAAAGTACATAGTCATGTCACTGACTGTCCTCAGAGGAGCTCACAATCTAATCCTATCGTAGTCATAGTCTAATGTCCTACCATATTATTATTATGTATTTATATAGCACTGACATCTCCTGCAGCACATTACAGACTACATAGTTATGTCACTGACTGTCCTCAGAGGAGCTCACAATCTAATCCTATCATAGTCATAGTCTAATGTCCTACCATATTATTATTATGTATTTATATAGCACTGACATCTCCTGCAGCACATTACAGAGTACATAGTCATGTCACTGACTGTCCTCAGAGGAGCTCACAATCTAATCCTACCATAGTCATAGTGTAATGTCCTACCATATTATTATTATGTATTTATATAGCACTGACATCTCCTGCAGCACTGTACAGAGTACATAGTCATGTCACTGACTGTCCTCAGAGGAGCTCACAATCTAATCCTACCATAGGAGGAGGAGGACGTGGGTTGGGAGAGCTCCTGGACTTCCAGGGGAGGTCTTTGATCTGCATTGCCGGATCCAGCTTTGGAGTGCTTTTCTAGGCATATTTTCCACCTGAAGTCCCTGTTCCGGGCCTTGCCGGGCAGGGGCTTGCCTAAGCTAACTGGCCGCTCCAGCCATGGAGCGGCCAGCTCATACCCCCCCTACGACTTCACCAACTTACCTGGGGGACGTTGGAAATTCCTCAGATGGGGATGTCGCCAATAATGCGATTGCATGGGTAAAGGAAGCGAAAGCCTGCATGGATACCCTGGAAAAACTGAGGTACAGCTTTGCAAAGGCCCGCTTCCGCTATGGGATCAAATGGAAGCCAGAGATGCTGTGGCAGGACGAGACGATAATAGACCTGAGGATGCAAATTATACAACAAAAATCAAGGTTAGCAGAGCTTGAGAAGATTGGTGGTCCCTTTTCTGAACAGTTGGGATATAAGAAGAGGTTCAAAAAGATGTTGATGCCTGAACGATATGTAGATGACAGCGACACAGAAGATGACTGTGTCATACTTGAAGACGAGTGCACCCCCCCGGAGAGACCTCCGTGGATGAAATCGGAGGTGTCCCAGTCTCCCATCCCACCCGGGCAAGGTGTGTGTGCAGAAGACCCCATGGAAGGTGGAAGCAAGGTGCAAGTACCGGGCCCTGTGGCGAGTGTCCAGGTGAGTGCCGATGATGCTGGTGCTGCTGCCCCTGCTGCTGGGGACTCTGGTGGTGTGCGTGCTGCTGGGGTCCTCAGTGAAGCGGTGGGTGGCGGTGCTGGTGTTGTCCCTGTTGTGGCTGCGGCTGGCATGCCCCCCTCTAACTTACCTGGAGGTGGTGGTGTGGCTGCGGCTGCACAGGCCTCCCTGGACACTCGCATGGTCCCTGCTCCCGGTGGACTCCTGGACCTCGCATCAGAGTCACCTATGGTGGCTGGTGTGGGGTCTGGGGTGAAGCTGGGAGCGGGGCCATGCGCCCAGAGTCATTGGGAAAGCTCCCCGCCGTGTACAGCAGTGAAGCAAGATGGCGCCGGCCTCCCGAGCGATGCTCCGTTAACGCCAACTCAACTTCCGGTCGCTGGGGCGGAAGTGACATCGGCGGCTATCATTCCGCCTGGATGCGGAAACGCCATAGTGGTCAATGCGGCCGAAGGCGGAAATGCGATTCCTATTGATGTAGCGGTATTTCCGCGTCAAGACGGACTTTCTGACGCGGTTCCGCATGAAGACGGAATTGCCATTGAAATTAATGGAGGTGAATGCGGAAACAGTTCTGATGTCTCTGCTGACGGAAAAACCATTGATGTGAGTGGAGAGGAGGGCAGAATTTGCCATAGTGATGCAGGGGATGCATCCCCACTACTGTTGGAGGCAGGGGATGCGGAAAATCAATTAGCCAGTGCAGAGCTTCAGAACAAAGTGGCTGTTGAAGGTGGTAATAAGGAGGCAAGTGGAGAAGAAGATGGAATAAAATTCCAAAGAAGACAGTCTGGGAATAAAAAAGTCATGTTTGCAACCACATCTGCGATGCTGCAAGAGGATCCACAAGGGAGCGGGGCAGCTTTTCTGGGACTTGTGGATTCTACGCTTAATGAAGAGCAAAGCAAGGAAATATTACGTTTGGCTGCACAACCCAAGTTGGAGATGGACTTATCCGTTGAGGAGTTTGTAGAGGAGGATACCTTTCAGGTAGATGAATCGGAACAGGCTGACTCCTCTGATATGGATATTATTGAAAGTGACGCTGAACAACTGGCCCAGGAATTCTTCCCATCCTCTGGTGAGGAGGAGGGTACGAGTTCTCCTGAGGACCAGGGAAGGGAAGAGGACGCTGAACAACGGATGGGTGAGGTGCAAAAGTCTTTTCCTGATAAGTTGTCAAAAAAAAGAATTAAGAAGAAAGGGAAAAACAAGATAAGCAAGTCAAAAAAATTAAATATTGATGTTGGTAGGAAAAAGGGGGAAAGTAGAAGGGTCTCTATGTCAGAGGTGGAGGAAACTAATGAGTCCTCCCAAGATGCCCAGGGTGAGGCGGGACACCCTGCATTTGTGCAAGAGAGTGAGGGTGGGGAGATCTTGATGGTTCAAAAGGGAAAGGGGGGTACCCCGGTAAGGAAAGAGAAAGGGGACAAAGATCTTAGCCTGCTTTTTGGGAGGAATCTCCTTTCAGATTTCATATCTGAAGACGGGGAGGGGTGCCAAAAAGGGGGTAAGAAAAAGAAAAAAGAGAAGCACCCAGAACCGCCCCCTGTGGTAATCAGTGACATTGTCACGGAATTCAAAACAATGGATCTGACATACAGACTAGAAAAAACCAGGCTCGTGGTTATTGACGAGCATTCTGGCGAGGCTGTGGTTTTGGCGGTGGAGCCAGGGGGATATTATGGGGGCCTACACCTGGTAGGCATGGGCGACCCCAAGTGTGGCCTCCAGCTCGAGTTCCGTGCAGACGGAAAGAAGTTTACTGTACGCAATGACATTATTACCAGATACTCCTTTTCAGGAAAACAGGAGTGGATGGAGGCCATATTCGGGCTCGGGCCGAGTGCCCCCAGGTATAGGCCCCCCCCTCCCCCTGTCTCCACTGCAGGCAGCCTCGTTCAGACAGATGTGGTAACTCCTGCAGCCAATCCTGGCGCTGTCAGGAAAGGTGGTAATTCAATTGTGAGCACTGCTATTAGTACTGGTGTTGTGATGGGGGCTGGTGGGGGTGCTGTGACTGGGTCGGAGCTGCCAGAGCTGGAAAGTGTAATTAGAGTGGGCTTTCCTGAACTTGGTCCTGCTCAGAATCCTAGGGCTTTGGCCCCTCTGGCAGCCTCGGCCCAGGGCACTTCATCAGCTCGCCCGACTTCTTATTCGAGGGTTGTTAGGGGTGCTGCTCCTGGTAGGAGGGTTCTAGCTCCCCTGGAGACAGGATTGGAGGATGGCGTCCCAGGTCGAAGAAATGTTGTTCGCCTTAAATGGGATCATGCCCTTCTACCTGTCCCGACTAAAAAACAGTTTATTAAGTATCTCCTTGACCTGGGAATAAGGCCGGCAGACCTCTATGCAGTCCTGGCTCCAGGGGATCCTCCGTCATATTATGATGTGTCCTTCCTCTCCCAGCATGGCATGGAGTCTTTTTTAGAGGAGCGTTTAAAGTTTTCAGAGAATGGTGAATGGCATGGTTTTAAGGTCATTCCGTTGTCCAAACAGACGCTGGAGAGGAAGGCGCACATTGTAGTGCAGAATGAAAGCATTCCGGTGCGGGACCTGATGACTTGGGTCCAACATTACGCTGACATAGTGTCCCCGCCGCATAGGGTCCTGGACGAGCTCGGGATCTGGTGGGGGGAGTATGAGGTGGCGATCCGACTCCATACAAAGGAGGGGGTCGTCACCCATGTTCCCCGTTCCGCCCTCATAGGGCGGGACAAGATCATCACCTACTACCCGGGCCAACCCAGGACCTGCAACAGGTGCGGCAAGAGGGGACATTTGGCCAGCGGCTGCCCGGATCCGAGGTGCAGTCGCTGCCAGGAGTTCGGGCACTCTGCGTCATCCTGCAGAAGGATTAAATGTAATTTCTGTTTTGAGTTTGGCCATCCATATACGGAGTGCCCGATCTCCTGGGCGACGATGCCCTCGGATCTGAAGGTGGCCATGTTGGCAAGGATGGGAGAGAGCCAGGATGTCTCTGTGGTCGATCCCAATGTGTGTGTTGAGTCTGTCCCAGTTCCTAACGTGTCTGCGTCCAGTGTGAACCAGTCCTCCGTAGTCCCTCCCCCCGGTTCTCTTCCAGCCAGCATGGCCTCTGATAGGCAGCCTGGGCCTGAGTCATCGGCTCCCGCCCGGGATGCTGCTCAGGACGGAGATGGCCCTCCTCCCAAGGAGCAGCGACCCAGACCTATGAGAAGCAGAGAAGGGGGTGGCCTTCGGCCCCGCACTGCTGCTCCCATGGGTCCACCTTTAGCGCCCATACCTCCTCCAAGGAGGAGGAAAAAGGCTCCCCCTGCTGCTGCTCCGGATGCAGGTGGTCCTACCCTACCCCCTCCCGTTCCTGACCCCTCAGTTCCCGCAGTGTCCCTTCCCCCTCCCACCCCCCCAGCGCCTGCAGTGTCCCTCCCCCCTCCTACCCCCCCAGTTCCTGCAGTTTCCCTTCCCCCTTCTGGCCCTGTTGTCCCAACCCCCTCTCTGGCCCCTCCTGTCATTGTCCCACTCCCTCCCCCCCCTTCCACCTGCCCCCCCGCATTAACCAGCGGTAGTGGGTTTACTCTATCTAGTTCTGTCCCCGCAGGTTATGCCTTTTCGGCCCCTTGTCCCACAGACGCAGCCCTTGCCCCTTGGAAAAGGGAGCACCTTTCGCAGGAGGATAAGTCCTACCTAGAAGAACGTTTTAAAACAAAAAAGAAGAGAGGTGTTAAACCTTTATGTAGAGGTCTCCCTGAGAATCCAAGGGTAGCAAGTAGGGTAGCTGCCCAGCAAAGGAGACAGAGGGAAAAGGAGATAAGCCTGTCTAACAGGTTCAACGTTCTGGCTGCCTCTCCTCTTGCCTCTGAGGAGGAGGAGATGGTGGTGGAGAGTCCTGCTTCCGTAGGGGAGGCATTGTGATTTGTGTTTATGTTTGTAAATGTTGTCTTTTACTTTAGTTTATTGTCTTTGTTTAAAGAAAGATAAAGGGAAACCTTAAATCACCCTGATGGCGGTTCCCCCACCACTCATTTTGGCAACGATCAACGTTGCTGGTATTAAAATGACCAGAGCTCGAAAATTGGCTTTTTCGATTTTGGCTGCCCATGAGGCTGATGTTTTTTTCCTACAGGAGACCAGGCTCACCTCTGCGGCTGACCTCTGGTTGGCTGAGAGGGACTGGGTGTCCGGTCCGAGTTTTTGGTCACTTGCGGGAGAGCCTGGTAGTGGTGTGGCGGTCCTTTTTAGGGCCGACATGGTAATTTGCCGGCGGGTTATTGAGGTAGAGATGGGGAGGTGTCTGGTCCTAGACGTCTGTGTGAGGGGACAGGATCTCAGGCTTATTAACATCTATGCCAACCCCAGGTTTAAAGGGGAGAGAAAGCGCCTTCTTACACAGATCAGGCCATACCTTTTTTCAGCCTATCCAGTGATCCTGGGTGGTGATTTTAACACCATCACTAGGGCCATGGACAGGGCAAGGGCCCAGGTCCGGATAGGTGTAGATAGCAGGTTTCTAGTTAAACTAGTTAATGAGTCCGACCTGGTAGATGTGCACATTCGTCACTCCCCAGGTCTCACGGGTTTCACTTTCCAGAGAGGTAGTAGTAGGTCTAGGATAGATAGATTTTTTGTTTCAGAGAGCCTCATCACTTCAACTCCTAAGTTGTTGGCGGTGGAGTTCTCGGATCACCTTATTCTGTCGGTGGGCTTAAATGCTTCGGATGCTCCTCCCAGAGGGCGGGGTATCTGGAGAATGAATTCGTCCCTGTTGCTGGAAGATGAGGTGAGACAATCCTTTGAGGAGTTTTTTCAAGCACAGGTATCCATCCTGGACTGCTTTGACAATAGGTCTGAGTGGTGGGAGGAGGTCAAAAAACGTGTTGTCAGATTTTTCAAGGGTCTAGCTACCCGTAGAGGCGTTAATAGAAACTTAGCTTACCAGGCTCTGAGGGAGAGGTTGACCATCCTTGTCTCTGAGGGCGGAGATCCGGGGGAGATCTCTGAGGTCAAACTTCGCCTTAAGCAGCAGCAGTACGACCGGCTGGCCTCTTTGGCTCTGGAGAGGGATCATGGTAAATACCACTCGCCTGACCCTTATCAGAGTTTCAAACAAAGTTCAGCACTTAAAACGGTCATTGGTCTCAGGGATGGCTCGGGGTCTCTGGCAAAGTCCAGGTCGGAGATCTTGGCCATCGCTAGGGAGTTTTACGCTGATCTGCTTGGGAAGAAGCCACTTGACCAGACAGGGATGGAAGACTTCTTAGATTCCACACCAGGTCTGGGAGATATTGATATTTCTGCCATAGACTTGACAGCGGAGATTGCCGCAGATGAAGTAGCGAGAGCCATTGGTGGCCTTGCGCCTAAAAAGACCCCGGGTCCGGATGGTTTGACGGCTGAGTTTTACAAGGCTTTCGTGTCCATTCTGGCCCCCCAATTGGCTGGAGCTTTTAATGATTGCCTTGCTGAGGGTCGGTTGCCCCCCTCCATGAGGCAATCTGCGGTAATCTTGTTGTCAAAGGGTCGTGACCCTGAGATGATTGAGAATTGGCGTCCCATCAGCCTTCTTAACGTCGACAGGAAGATCTTGGCGAAAATTTTGTTCTGGCGGTTGTCCCAGGTGACAGATGTACTTTCTTGCCATCAGCACTGCTCCGTTGTGGGAAGGAGCACGCTCTCAGCACTGTTAGCTGTCCGGGAGGTCCTGGAGCGATGCAGGGCTGAAGGTTGGGGAAAGTACCTGCTGACGTTGGATCAGTCCAAAGCTTTTGATCGGGTCAATCACGAGTACCTGTGGCGGCTACTTACTGTGTATGGTTTGCAGGGCAGGTTTGTAGATTGGCTGCGAACTTTATACAAAGAGGCTGAGAGTTTCATGCTGATTAATGGATGGGTAGGCCAGCCTTTTGAGGTGAGCTCAGGGGTGCGTCAGGGCTGTCCACTGAGTTCTCTACTATACGTGTTTGCCATCGACCCCTTTGTGAGAAGGCTAGAGGGCGGCATGATTGGTGGGGTTCCGGTGGGTGTCTCTGGGAGCTCATCTCTGAAGGTGGTTGCATATGCTGACGATGTCACTGTGGTGGTCTCGGATGCAGAGGAGGCGTTGGTGGTTGCTGAGGAGATCACCCGGTACTCATTGGCATCTGGTTCCAAGATCAATCCGGATAAGTGTGAAACTCTCTGGATGGGCAAAGATGGAGAGTCCTTTAGACTTCCCGGATCTTTTCCCGTGCCTCAGGATGAAATCAAGATTCTCGGCATCAAATTTGGCCCGGGTGATTACGGCCTGCGAAATTGGGTTAGCAAACTATCAGATGTCGACAGGAAAGTGGTCCGCTGGAAAGGTTGGAGTTTGACCTATAGAGAAAGGATTGACCTGATCAAAACTTACCTGATACCAATATTGTTGTATGTCAGTTACGTCACGATTTTGCCGGCATCCTTGTATACCAGGGTCAATCGCTTGTTTTTCCAGATGTTATGGGGAAACAAGCTAAACCATGTGCGTAGAAATATTACCTATAAAAATAGGCGGGAGGGTGGCCTAGGCATGGTCAACCCAATTGTTTTCTTCTCCTTAATTTTTATCAAACACAATATTGGTAGTATGTTAATGGAGAACCCGCCTGTTTGGGTAGGGATCTTTCAGACTTGGTGTGAGCCTTACCTTGGGGAATGGAAGAGTGGTGGCCCAGTGAAAAATCTGAGGAGACGTCATGGCTACCTCCCGGCCTATGTCTTGCCGTGTTTGAAGAAACTATTGCAGTGGGGATTGACAGTGGAGAACATCAAATCGGTCGACAGGAAAGCCCTGTCGGCATGGGTGGTGGACTCCTACTTTTCTGACTCACTGGCCTTGAGGGATTGCCCAGGCACAATTTTGGAGGAGGGATTGCGTTTATTGAACTCGCCGCGGATTCCGAACAAATTGTGGGACATCGCCTGGCTTACCTTCCAGGGCAAGCTTTACGTTAGAGGGCTCATGAAGTATCGAGATGTGGAGGAACGTGGTTGTCCTCGACAGGGGTGTGCTGTTGAGGAGACCATGGACCACTTCTTGATGTCGTGTCCTTTTAATGTAGAAGTGTACAACCAGGTGGGGAGGGTCCTGAATATCCCGTTTCTGGCGCATCTTGGTTATGCCGAGTGGGCCTATGGAGCGTTTAATCAGCGCCAGGGTTATGATTTGTGCACTTTATATATAGTTAGTCTAGTGGTCAGGAGACACTTATGGTTAGCACGGTGTGATCTAGCTATTAGGAAGAAAGACTTGCCCGTCCAGGTGGTGGTGAGCACTATTCTTGGTGAGGTGGGAACCATTCGGTACTTGGAGAGGAAGAAACTGGGGAGAGGGGCTTGGATTCTGGCATGGCAGAATATCAGGCCTCCTTGACTTGGTGGAAGTCTCTCCTGGGTGCAGCTTACTGTCTCTTTCTTTTCACTCTAGATTTTGATTTTCTTGTTTTTTTAAAGTATTGGCCGCAGGCACACAGGGAGCATCCCTTTGTGCTTCTCTTTATGTGTAGGTGAGGTGTTGTTTTGTCTTTGGGTATTATTTTTGTTTCTGTCTTGTCTAGTGTCTTGTCCTCAGTCTTATGTTGCTGGGTATTTCAGGGCGTAAAAGTCCCATAGTATGTGTGAGGTGTGTATGGTGTGTATTAGTGCTGTTTTTTCATTTTTTGTCCTTTGGTGGTGGTTTATGTTGTATGTATTTTTGTTCTTTTTTTTCTGGTAGTCTCGTTTAGTATGGATGATAATGAATGGTGTCTCCCCTGATACGGTACAGTGTGGTTTTCTTGATGTAATAAAGTTGTTTTTGCTTATGGTACAATACAAGTGTTTTGTTTCCTTTCTGTATATACATGAGATAAAGCTTGTCTCTGATTGTTGTGCTTTGCATACCTTATTTTTCTGATGTTGTATGCATTGGAGTTATCTTTTCAGCCTTATGATGGCATACCTTTTAACCCTATTTATTATTTGTGTATGCTATCTTTTTTTTGATCTACTTTAATAAAAATCCACACTCTAATCCCTACCATAGTCATAGTGTAATGTCCTACCATATTATTATTATGTATTTATATAGCACTGACATCTTCTGCAGTACTGTACAGAGTACATAGTCATGTCACTGACTGTCCTCAGAGGAGCTCACAATCTAATCCTATCGTAGTCATAGTCTAATGTCCTACCATATTATTATTATGTATTTATATAGCACTGACATCTCCTGCAGCACTGTACAGAGTACATAGTCATGTCACTGACTGTCCTCAGAGGAGCTCACAATCTAATCCTACCATAGTCATAGTCTAATGTCCTACCATATTATTATTATGTATTTATATAGCACTGACATCTTCTGCAGCACTGTACATACAGAGTACATAGTCATGTCACTGACTGTCCTCAGAGGAGCTCACAATCTAATCCCTACCATAGCCATAGTGTAATGTCCTACTATATTATTATTATGTATTTATATAGCACTGACATCTCCTGCAGCACATTACAGAGTACATAGTCATGTCACTGACTGTCCTCAGAGGAGCTCACAATCTAATCCTACCATAGTCATAGTGTAATGTCCTACCATATTATTATTATGTATTTATATAGCACTGACATCTTCTGCAGCACTGTACAGAGTACATAGTCATGTCACTAACTGTCCTCAGAGGAGCTCACAATCTAATCTTTCCATAGTCATAGTCGAATGTTCTACCATATTATTATTATGTATTTATAGAGCACTGACATCTTCTGCAGCACTGTACAGAGTACATAGTCATGTCGCTGACTGTCCTCAGAGGAGCTCACAATCTAATCCTACCATAGTCATAGTCTAATGTCCTACCATATTATTATTATGTATGTATATAGCAATGACATCTCCTGCAGCACATTACAGAGTACATAGTTATGTCACTGACTGTCCTCAGAGGAGCTCACACTCTAATCCCTACCATAGTCATAGTGTAATGTCCTACCATATTATTATTATGTATTTATATAGCACTGACATCTTCTGCAGTACTGTACAGAGTACATAGTCATGTCACTGACTGTCCTCAGAGGAGCTCACAATCTAATCCTATCGTAGTCATAGTCTAATGTCCTACCATATTATTATTATGTATTTATATAGCACTGACATCTCCTGCAGCACATTACAGAGTACATAGTCATGTCACTGACTGTCCTTAGAGGAGCTCTCACTCTAATCCCTACCATACTCATAGTCTAATGTTCTACCATATTATTATTATGTATTTATAGAGCACTGACATCTTCTGCAGCACTGTACAGAGTACATAGTCATGTCACTGACTGTCCTCACAGGAGCTCACAATCTAATCCTACCATAGTCATTGTCTAATGTCCTACCATATTATTATGTATTTATATAGCACTGACATCTGCTGCAGCACATTACAGAGTACATAGTCATGTCATTGACTGTCCTCAGGGGAGCTCACAGTCTAATCCTACCATAGTCATAGTCTAGTGTCCTCCCATATTATTATTATGTATTTATATAGCACTGACATCTCCTGCAGCACATTACAGAGTACATAGTCATGTCACTGACTGTCCTTAGAGGAGTTCACAATCTAATCCTACCATAGTCATAGTCTAAAATCCTCCTATATTATTATTATGTATTTATATAGCACTGACATCTCCTGCAGCACATTACAGAGTACATAGTCATGTCACTGACTGTCCTCAGAGGAGCTCACAATCTAATCCTATCATGGTCATAGTCTAATGTCCTACCATATTATTATTATGTATTTATATAGCACTGACATCTTCTGCAGCACATTACAGAGTACATAGTCATGTCACTGACTGTCCTTAGAGAAGCTCTCACTCTAATCCTACTATAGTCATTGTCTAATGTCCTTCCATATTATTATGTATTTATATAGCACTGACCTCTTCTGCAGCACATTACAGAGTACATAGTCATGTCACTGACTGTCCTCAGAGGAGCTCACACTCTAATCCTACCATAGTCTTAGCCTAATGTCCTACCATATTATTATTGTGTATTTATATAGCACTGACACCTGCTGCAGCACATTACAGAGTACATAGTCATGTCACTGACTGTCCTCAGAGGAGCTCACAATCTAATCCTACCATAGTCATAGTCTATTGTCCTACCATATTATTATTATGTATTTATATAGCAGTGACATCTCCTGCAGCACATTACAGAGTACATAGTCATGACACTGACTGTCCTCAGAGGAGCTCACAATCTAATCCTACCATAGTCATAGTCTAATGTTCTACCATATTATTATTATGTATTAATATAGCACTGACATCTCCTGCAGCACATTACAGAGTACATAGTCATGTCACTGACTGTCCTCAGAGGAGCTCACAATCTAATCCTACCATAGTCATAGTCTATTGTCCTACCATATTATTATTATGTATTTATATAGCAGTGACATCTCCTGCAGCACATTACAGAGTACATAGTCATGTCACTGACTGTCCTTAGAGGAGTTCACAATCTAATCCTACCATAGTCATAGTCTAAAATCCTCCTATATTATTATTATGTATTTATATAGCACTGACATCTCCTGCAGCACATTACAGAGTACATAGTCATGTCACTGACTGTCCTCAGAGGAGCTCACAATCTAATCCTATCATGGTCATAGTCTAATGTCCTACCATATTATTATTATGTATTTATATAGCACTGACCTCTTCTGCAGCACATTACAGAGTACATAGTCATGTCACTGACTGTCCTCAGAGGAGCTCACACTCTAATCCTACCATAGTCTTAGCCTAATGTCCTACCATATTATTATTGTGTATTTATATAGCACTGACACCTGCTGCAGCACATTACAGAGTACATAGTCATGTCACTGACTGTCCTCAGAGGAGCTCACAATCTAATCCTACCATAGTCATAGTCTTTTGTCCTACCATATTATTATTATGTATTTATATAGCAGTGGCATCTCCTGCAGCACATTACAGAGTACATAGTCATGTCACTGACTGTCCTCAGAGGAGCTCACAATCTAATCCTACCATAGTCATAGTCTATTGTCCTACCATATTATTATTATGTATTTATATAGCAGTGACATCTCCTGCAGCACATTACAGAGTACATAGTCATGACACTGACTGTCCTCAGAGGAGCTCACAATCTAATCCTACCATAGTCATAGTCTAATGTTCTACCATATTATTATTATGTATTTATATAGCACTGACATCTCCTGCAGCACATTACAGAGTACATAGTCATGTCACTGACTGTCCTCAGAGGAGCTCACACTCTAATCCCTACTATAGTTATAGTGTAATGTCCTACCATATTATTATTATGTATTTATATAGCACTGACATCTTCTGCAGCACTGTACAGAGTACATAGTCATGTCACTGACTGTCCTCACAGGAGCTCACAATCTAATCCTACCATAGTCATTGTCTAATGTCCTACCATATTATTATGTATTTATATAGCACTGACATCTGCTGCAGCACATTACAGAGTACATAGTCATGTCATTGACTGTCCTCAGAGGAGCTCACAATCTAATCCTACCATAGTCATAGTCTATTGTCCTACCATATTATTATTATGTATTTATATAGCAGTGACATCTCCTGCAGCACATTACAGAGTACATAGTCATGACACTGACTGTCCTCAGAGGAGCTCACAATCTAATCCTACCATAGTCATAGTCTAATGTTCTACCATATTATTATTATGTATTAATATAGCACTGACATCTCCTGCAGCACATTACAGAGTACATAGTCATGTCACTGACTGTCCTCAGAGGAGCTCACAATCTAATCCTACCATAGTCATAGTCTATTGTCCTACCATATTATTATTATGTATTTATATAGCAGTGACATCTCCTGCAGCACATTACAGAGTACATAGTCATGTCACTGACTGTCCTTAGAGGAGTTCACAATCTAATCCTACCATAGTCATAGTCTAAAATCCTCCTATATTATTATTATGTATTTATATAGCACTGACATCTCCTGCAGCACATTACAGAGTACATAGTCATGTCACTGACTGTCCTCAGAGGAGCTCACAATCTAATCCTATCATGGTCATAGTCTAATGTCCTACCATATTATTATTATGTATTTATATAGCACTGACCTCTTCTGCAGCACATTACAGAGTACATAGTCATGTCACTGACTGTCCTCAGAGGAGCTCACACTCTAATCCTACCATAGTCTTAGCCTAATGTCCTACCATATTATTATTGTGTATTTATATAGCACTGACACCTGCTGCAGCACATTACAGAGTACATAGTCATGTCACTGACTGTCCTCAGAGGAGCTCACAATCTAATCCTACCATAGTCATAGTCTTTTGTCCTACCATATTATTATTATGTATTTATATAGCAGTGGCATCTCCTGCAGCACATTACAGAGTACATAGTCATGTCACTGACTGTCCTCAGAGGAGCTCACAATCTAATCCTACCATAGTCATAGTCTATTGTCCTACCATATTATTATTATGTATTTATATAGCAGTGACATCTCCTGCAGCACATTACAGAGTACATAGTCATGACACTGACTGTCCTCAGAGGAGCTCACAATCTAATCCTACCATAGTCATAGTCTAATGTTCTACCATATTATTATTATGTATTTATATAGCACTGACATCTCCTGCAGCACATTACAGAGTACATAGTCATGTCACTGACTGTCCTCAGAGGAGCTCACACTCTAATCCCTACTATAGTTATAGTGTAATGTCCTACCATATTATTATTATGTATTTATATAGCACTGACATCTTCTGCAGCACTGTACAGAGTACATAGTCATGTCACTGACTGTCCTCACAGGAGCTCACAATCTAATCCTACCATAGTCATTGTCTAATGTCCTACCATATTATTATGTATTTATATAGCACTGACATCTGCTGCAGCACATTACAGAGTACATAGTCATGTCATTGACTGTCCTCAGAGGAGCTCACAATCTAATCCTACCATAGTCATAGTCTATTGTCCTACCATATTATTATTATGTATTTATATAGCAGTGACATCTCCTGCAGCACATTACAGAGTACATAGTCATGACACTGACTGTCCTCAGAGGAGCTCACAATCTAATCCTACCATAGTCATAGTCTAATGTTCTACCATATTATTATTATGTATTAATATAGCACTGACATCTCCTGCAGCACATTACAGAGTACATAGTCATGTCACTGACTGTCCTCAGAGGAGCTCACAATCTAATCCTACCATAGTCATAGTCTATTGTCCTACCATATTATTATTATGTATTTATATAGCAGTGACATCTCCTGCAGCACATTACAGAGTACATAGTCATGTCACTGACTGTCCTTAGAGGAGTTCACAATCTAATCCTACCATAGTCATAGTCTAAAATCCTCCTATATTATTATTATGTATTTATATAGCACTGACATCTCCTGCAGCACATTACAGAGTACATAGTCATGTCACTGACTGTCCTCAGAGGAGCTCACAATCTAATCCTATCATGGTCATAGTGTAATGTCCTACCATATTATTATTATGTATTTATATAGCAGTGGCATCTCCTGCAGCACATTACAGAGTACATAGTCATGTCACTGACTGTCCTCAGAGGAGCTCACAATCTAATCCTACCATAGTCATAGTCTATTGTCCTACCATATTATTATTATGTATTTATATAGCAGTGACATCTCCTGCAGCACATTACAGAGTACATAGTCATGACACTGACTGTCCTCAGAGGAGCTCACAATCTAATCCTACCATAGTCATAGTCTAATGTTCTACCATATTATTATTATGTATTTATATAGCACTGACATCTCCTGCAGCACATTACAGAGTACATAGTCATGTCACTGACTGTCCTCAGAGGAGCTCACACTCTAATCCCTACTATAGTTATAGTGTAATGTCCTACCATATTATTATTATGTATTTATATAGCACTGACATCTTCTGCAGCACTGTACAGAGTACATAGTCATGTCACTGACTGTCCTCACAGGAGCTCACAATCTAATCCTACCATAGTCATTGTCTAATGTCCTACCATATTATTATGTATTTATATAGCACTGACATCTGCTGCAGCACATTACAGAGTACATAGTCATGTCATTGACTGTCCTCAGAGGAGCTCACAATCTAATCCTACCATAGTCATAGTCTATTGTCCTACCATATTATTATTATGTATTTATATAGCAGTGACATCTCCTGCAGCACATTACAGAGTACATAGTCATGACACTGACTGTCCTCAGAGGAGCTCACAATCTAATCCTACCATAGTCATAGTCTAATGTTCTACCATATTATTATTATGTATTAATATAGCACTGACATCTCCTGCAGCACATTACAGAGTACATAGTCATGTCACTGACTGTCCTCAGAGGAGCTCACAATCTAATCCTACCATAGTCATAGTCTATTGTCCTACCATATTATTATTATGTATTTATATAGCAGTGACATCTCCTGCAGCACATTACAGAGTACATAGTCATGTCACTGACTGTCCTTAGAGGAGTTCACAATCTAATCCTACCATAGTCATAGTCTAAAATCCTCCTATATTATTATTATGTATTTATATAGCACTGACATCTCCTGCAGCACATTACAGAGTACATAGTCATGTCACTGACTGTCCTCAGAGGAGCTCACAATCTAATCCTATCATGGTCATAGTCTAATGTCCTACCATATTATTATTATGTATTTATATAGCACTGACCTCTTCTGCAGCACATTACAGAGTACATAGTCATGTCACTGACTGTCCTCAGAGGAGCTCACACTCTAATCCTACCATAGTCTTAGCCTAATGTCCTACCATATTATTATTGTGTATTTATATAGCACTGACACCTGCTGCAGCACATTACAGAGTACATAGTCATGTCACTGACTGTCCTCAGAGGAGCTCACAATCTAATCCTACCATAGTCATAGTCTTTTGTCCTACCATATTATTATTATGTATTTATATAGCAGTGGCATCTCCTGCAGCACATTACAGAGTACATAGTCATGTCACTGACTGTCCTCAGAGGAGCTCACAATCTAATCCTACCATAGTCATAGTCTATTGTCCTACCATATTATTATTATGTATTTATATAGCAGTGACATCTCCTGCAGCACATTACAGAGTACATAGTCATGACACTGACTGTCCTCAGAGGAGCTCACAATCTAATCCTACCATAGTCATAGTCTAATGTTCTACCATATTATTATTATGTATTTATATAGCACTGACATCTCCTGCAGCACATTACAGAGTACATAGTCATGTCACTGACTGTCCTCAGAGGAGCTCACACTCTAATCCCTACTATAGTTATAGTGTAATGTCCTACCATATTATTATTATGTATTTATATAGCACTGACATCTTCTGCAGCACTGTACAGAGTACATAGTCATGTCACTGACTGTCCTCACAGGAGCTCACAATCTAATCCTACCATAGTCATTGTCTAATGTCCTACCATATTATTATGTATTTATATAGCACTGACATCTGCTGCAGCACATTACAGAGTACATAGTCATGTCATTGACTGTCCTCAGAGGAGCTCACAATCTAATCCTACCATAGTCATAGTCTATTGTCCTACCATATTATTATTATGTATTTATATAGCAGTGACATCTCCTGCAGCACATTACAGAGTACATAGTCATGACACTGACTGTCCTCAGAGGAGCTCACAATCTAATCCTACCATAGTCATAGTCTAATGTTCTACCATATTATTATTATGTATTAATATAGCACTGACATCTCCTGCAGCACATTACAGAGTACATAGTCATGTCACTGACTGTCCTCAGAGGAGCTCACAATCTAATCCTACCATAGTCATAGTCTATTGTCCTACCATATTATTATTATGTATTTATATAGCAGTGACATCTCCTGCAGCACATTACAGAGTACATAGTCATGTCACTGACTGTCCTTAGAGGAGTTCACAATCTAATCCTACCATAGTCATAGTCTAAAATCCTCCTATATTATTATTATGTATTTATATAGCACTGACATCTCCTGCAGCACATTACAGAGTACATAGTCATGTCACTGACTGTCCTCAGAGGAGCTCACAATCTAATCCTATCATGGTCATAGTGTAATGTCCTACCATATTATTATTATGTATTTATATAGCACTGACATCTTCTGCAGCACATTACAGAGTACATAGTCATGTCACTGACTGTCCTTAGAGGAGCTCTCACTCTAATCCTACCATAGTCATTGTCTAATGTCCTTCCATATTATTATGTATTTATATAGCACTGACCTCTTCTGCAGCACATTACAGAGTACATAGTCATGTCACTGACTGTCCTCAGAGGAGCTCACACTCTAATCCTACCATAGTCTTAGCCTAATGTCCTACCATATTATTATTGTGTATTTATATAGCACTGACACCTGCTGCAGCACATTACAGAGTACATAGTCATGTCACTGACTGTCCTCAGAGGAGCTCACAATCTAATCCTACCATAGTCATAGTCTTTTGTCCTACCATATTATTATTATGTATTTATATAGCAGTGACATCTCCTGCAGCACATTACAGAGTACATAGTCATGTCACTGACTGTCCTCAGAGGAGGTCACAATCTAATCCTACCATAGTCATAGTCTATTGTCCTACCATATTATTATTATGTATTTATATAGCAGTGACATCTCCTGCAGCACATTACAGAGTACATAGTCATGACACTGACTGTCCTCAGAGGAGCTCACAATCTAATCCTACCATAGTCATAGTCTAATGTTCTACCATATTATTATTATGTATTTATATAGCACTGACATCTCCTGCAGCACATTACAGAGTACATAGTCATGTCACTGACTGTCCTCAGAGGAGCTCACACTCTAATCCCTACTATAGTTATAGTGTAATGTCCTACCATATTATTATTATGTATTTATATAGCACTGACATCTTCTGCAGCACTGTACAGAGTACATAGTCATGTCACTAACTGTCCTCAGAGGAGCTCACAATCTAATCTTTCCATAGTCATAGTCTAATGTTCTACCATATTATTATTATGTATTTATATAGCACTGACATCTCCTGCAGCACATTACAGAGTACATAGTCATGTCACTGACTGTCCTCAGAGGAGCTCACACTCTAATCCTACCATAGTCATAGTCTAATGTCCTACCATATTATTATTATGTATTTATATAGCACTGACATCTGCTGCAGCACATTACAGAGTACATAGTCATGTCACTGACTGTCCTCAGAGGACCTCACAATCTAATCCTATCATGGTCATAGTCTAATGTCCTACCATATTATTATTATGTATTTCTATAGCACTGACATCTCCTGCAGCACATTACAGAGTACATAGTCATGTCACTGACTGTCCTCAGAGGAGCTCACACTCTAATCCTACCATAGTCATAGTCTAATGTCCTACCATATTATTATTATGTATTTATATAGCACTGACATCTCCTGCAGCACATTACAGAGTACATAGTCATGTCACTGACTGTCCTCAGAGGAGCTCACACTCTAATCCCTACTATAGTTATAGTGTAATGTCCTACCATATTATTATTATGTATTTATATAGCACTGACATCTTCTGCAGCACTGTACAGAGTACATAGTCATGTCACTGACTGTCCTCACAGGAGCTCACAATCTAATCCTACCATAGTCATTGTCTAATGTCCTACCATATTATTATGTATTTATATAGCACTGACATCTGCTGCAGCACATTACAGAGTACATAGTCATGTCATTGACTGTCCTCAGAGGAGCTCACAATCTAATCCTACCATAGTCATAGTCTATTGTCCTACCATATTATTATTATGTATTTATATAGCAGTGACATCTCCTGCAGCACATTACAGAGTACATAGTCATGACACTGACTGTCCTCAGAGGAGCTCACAATCTAATCCTACCATAGTCATAGTCTAATGTTCTACCATATTATTATTATGTATTAATATAGCACTGACATCTCCTGCAGCACATTACAGAGTACATAGTCATGTCACTGACTGTCCTCAGAGGAGCTCACAATCTAATCCTACCATAGTCATAGTCTATTGTCCTACCATATTATTATTATGTATTTATATAGCAGTGACATCTCCTGCAGCACATTACAGAGTACATAGTCATGTCACTGACTGTCCTTAGAGGAGTTCACAATCTAATCCTACCATAGTCATAGTCTAAAATCCTCCTATATTATTATTATGTATTTATATAGCACTGACATCTCCTGCAGCACATTACAGAGTACATAGTCATGTCACTGACTGTCCTCAGAGGAGCTCACAATCTAATCCTATCATGGTCATAGTGTAATGTCCTACCATATTATTATTATGTATTTATATAGCACTGACATCTTCTGCAGCACATTACAGAGTACATAGTCATGTCACTGACTGTCCTTAGAGGAGCTCTCACTCTAATCCTACCATAGTCATTGTCTAATGTCCTTCCATATTATTATGTATTTATATAGCACTGACCTCTTCTGCAGCACATTACAGAGTACATAGTCATGTCACTGACTGTCCTCAGAGGAGCTCACACTCTAATCCTACCATAGTCTTAGCCTAATGTCCTACCATATTATTATTGTGTATTTATATAGCACTGACACCTGCTGCAGCACATTACAGAGTACATAGTCATGTCACTGACTGTCCTCAGAGGAGCTCACAATCTAATCCTACCATAGTCATAGTCTTTTGTCCTACCATATTATTATTATGTATTTATATAGCAGTGACATCTCCTGCAGCACATTACAGAGTACATAGTCATGTCACTGACTGTCCTCAGAGGAGGTCACAATCTAATCCTACCATAGTCATAGTCTATTGTCCTACCATATTATTATTATGTATTTATATAGCAGTGACATCTCCTGCAGCACATTACAGAGTACATAGTCATGACACTGACTGTCCTCAGAGGAGCTCACAATCTAATCCTACCATAGTCATAGTCTAATGTTCTACCATATTATTATTATGTATTTATATAGCACTGACATCTCCTGCAGCACATTACAGAGTACATAGTCATGTCACTGACTGTCCTCAGAGGAGCTCACACTCTAATCCCTACTATAGTTATAGTGTAATGTCCTACCATATTATTATTATGTATTTATATAGCACTGACATCTTCTGCAGCACTGTACAGAGTACATAGTCATGTCACTAACTGTCCTCAGAGGAGCTCACAATCTAATCTTTCCATAGTCATAGTCTAATGTTCTACCATATTATTATTATGTATTTATATAGCACTGACATCTCCTGCAGCACATTACAGAGTACATAGTCATGTCACTGACTGTCCTCAGAGGAGCTCACACTCTAATCCTACCATAGTCATAGTCTAATGTCCTACCATATTATTATTATGTATTTATATAGCACTGACATCTGCTGCAGCACATTACAGAGTACATAGTCATGTCACTGACTGTCCTCAGAGGACCTCACAATCTAATCCTATCATGGTCATAGTCTAATGTCCTACCATATTATTATTATGTATTTCTATAGCACTGACATCTCCTGCAGCACATTACAGAGTACATAGTCATGTCACTGACTGTCCTCAGAGGAGCTCACACTCTAATCCTACCATAGTCATAGTCTAATGTCCTACCATATTATTATTATGTATTTATATAGCACTGACATCTCCTGCAGCACATTACAGAGTACATAGTCATGTCACTGACTGTCATCAGAGGAGCTCGCACTCTAATCCTATCATGGTCATAGTCTAAATGTCCTACCATATTATTATTATGTATTTATATAGCACTGACATCTCCTGCAGCACATTACAGAGTACATAGTCATGTCACTGACTGTCCTCAGAGGAGCTCACACTCTAATCCTACCATAGTCATAGCCTAATGTCCTACCATATTATTATGTATTTATATAGCACTGACATCTGCTGCAGCACATTACAGAGTACATAGTCATGTCACTGACTGTGCTCAGAGGAGCTCACACTCTAATCCTACCATAGTCATAGTCTAATGTCCTACCATATTATTATTATGTATTTATATAGCACTGACATCTTCTGCAGCACATTACAGAGTACATAGTCATGTCACTGACTGTCCTCAGAGGAGCTCACAATCTAATCCTACCATAGTCATAGTCTAATGTCCTACCATATTATTATGTATTTATATAGCACTGACATCTCCTGCAGCACATTACAGAGTACATAGTCATGTCACTGACTGCCCTCAGAGGAGCTCACAATCTAATCCTATCATGGTCATAGTCTAATGTCCTACCATATTATTATTATGTATTTATATAGCACTGACATCTGCTGCAGCACATTACAGAGTACATAGTCATGTCACTGACTGTGCTCAGAGGAGCTCACACTCTAATCCTACCATAGTCATAGTCTAATGTCCTACCATATTATTATTATGTATTTATATAGCACTGACATCTTCTGCAGCACATTACAGAGTACATAGTCATGTCACTGACTGTCCTCAGAGGAGCTCACAATCTAATCCTACCATAGTCATAGTCTAATGTCCTACCATATTATTATGTATTTATATAGCACTGACATCTCCTGCAGCACATTACAGAGTACATAGTCATGTCACTGACTGCCCTCAGAGGAGCTCACAATCTAATCCTATCATGGTCATAGTCTAATGTCCTACCATATTATTATTATGTATTTATATAGCACTGACATCTGCTGCAGCACATTACAGAGTACATAGTCATGTCACTGACTGTGCTCAGAGGAGCTCACACTCTAATCCTACCATAGTCATAGTCTAATGTCCTACCATATTATTATTATGTATTTATATAGCACTGACATCTTCTGCAGCACATTACAGAGTACATAGTCATGTCACTGCTGTCCTCAGAGGAGCTCACACTCTAATCCTACCATAGTCATAGCCTAATGTCCTACCATATTATTATTATGTATTTATATAGCACTGACATCTGCTGCAGCACATTACAGAGTACATAGTCATGTCACTGACTGTCCTCAGAGGAGCTCACACTCTAATCCTACCATAGTCATAATCTAATGTCCTACCATACTATTATTATGTATTTATATAGCACTGACATCTCCTGCAGCACTTTACAGAGTACATAGTCATGTCACTGACTGTCCCTCAGAGGAGCTCACAATCTAATCCTACCATAGGCATAGTCTAATGTCCTACCATATTATTATTATTATTATTTATTTATACAATCAGCTTTTATTTTGTGAGTTGGTGCAGAATTATGCAGATTGTTTATTCCAATATAGGCAGCCTACTCTAACTTTATTTGATTGGTCCATCTTCATGCTCCATATATTTGCATAATAAATATACATAGTTTAATAGGCCATCCTTACTGGTAAGTGGCAGCTTGGTCACACTTCCGCTGACAGAAAGCAGGCATTGCTCATCCTCTAAACCCTGTGAGGGCAACTTATTGCAGGGCAGTCATGTGACCACCAGTGTTTCCTGCTACAATAAGCTGTCCTTTCTTGCTTCACTCGTGGGTCAGTGCTAGTGATGGGTCGTTCGCGAACGAGCCGGCTCTAAGAGCCGGCTCTTTGAAGTGAATCAGAGGAGCTGATGCTCACTCTGAGAAGAGCCGATGCCTCAGCCGCCCCTTTTAGCTCTGCTTTGCTCCGTAATAAAGGGCGCTGAGGCATTCTGGGAGATGTAGTCCTCCTCTTTCAGCTTGTAGGAGTGTTTGGGGCGGAGCAGAGCAGTAGCAGGAGGGATTGCCTTAGTCAGAGAAGTAGTCTGGAGTTGGCATGGAGACGGGGGCGGGGCTTTTAATACGATTCTGAGTGGTGTCTAGTGATATTTAATTAAGAGCCGATTCAGAGCCGTAAGAGCCGGCTCTTTAATGGGAGCCGATTCAGAAGAGCCGATTCTCTGAGAAGAGCCGGAATTCCCATCACTAGTCAGTGCGGAAGTCTGTCTTTGGATGTGCTAATAAAGATTTCCTGGATAAAAAAAAAAAAGGCAGCCTAAGTGAAGTGATTTAAAGAGAAACCGTAACCAAGAATTAAACTCCATCCCAATCAGTAGCTGATACCCCCTTTCTCATGAGAAAACTATTCCTTTTCTTAAACGGATTATCAGGGGGCTCTGTATGGCTGATATTGTGGTGACACCCCTCCCATACTGTGATGTCAGGACCATGGTCCTGACAGTTTCCTGACTGTGAACCTCATTGCATTGTGGGAAATAACGGGTTTTTCCAACTGCCAAAAAAGCAAGCAGCATCTCTTTCCACTGACATCGCCTGCCAGCAGTAAAAATGTCACCATGTGGTAAATGTTACAATGTAAATCAGGGAGAGGAAAGATTTTACAATGGACAAACACTGACTAAATCATTTATACATAATTATTGTAAAAGTGAAGCACTTTTTTATTACATTATTTTCACTGGAGTTCCTCTTTAAAGGAACACTCCAGTGAAAAAAAGTAAATTGAAAATTCTTCCTGTTGCTGGGGAGACTTGGGCTGCTGCAGCCTATAGAGAGCCCCGTGCATCTGCTAGGTGGCGGACAGGTGAGCGGCGATGCGGACATGATTGATGCTGCAGACGCCGAATGGAGGTAAAAATTGTTGCGTGCAGGTGCAGAATGGACGGTATACATGTGCCTCGCGGATGCGCTTACCATTTCCGTTCTGCATCCGCACAAGTGTGAACCGGCCTTACAAAAAAAAAGTGTCTGTTTACCTTTCAATGAGTCCTAGCTGTGAGGTCATTCATATTGTGCCCACTAGAGGGCAGGATATGCACACAGGATCTGGAGGCAGTGTGTGTGGTCACAGGCACAGCATATTAGGTGACAGAATGATACAAGCTAATGATTACTTGCTGAACAGATACAAATATCAGAAGGTCACATTTTGGAGGGGTGGGTCACACAGGGGACTGCCAGCATCTGTGGATGAACCGCGTCCCGCAACGACATGAATCGCAGTGTTAATCTCAGTGGTCTCAATTCACGGAGCTTTATCCAACACTTTATCAAACGTTTGATAATTTTCCTCATGGGTAAAATCTAATTTTGAATTCACTGAGGTGTTATAGATTTATTGATCATTTCATTGATAAAACATTCGATAAATCTATAACACCTCAGTGAATTCAAAATTAGATTTTACTCATGAGGAAAATGATCAAACGTTTGATAAAGTGTTTGATAAAGCTCCGTGAATTGAGGCCAATGGCTATCATTCATAAAGGTGCAGTCGGTAGTGCGGGAAAACACCGTTCTTCTCCGCAAGCGGTGCTTATGACTTCAGGGTGGTCATTCATAAAGAAGTTGCCTGTTGCGATACAAGTGCGGAGGTTTTCTGGAGGAAGCTGGCGGTAGTTTGGCGGAAGACATGCGGAAACATAAAAGCTGCCCGATTCCCTCCGTGCGCTCCTCTGTCTGATGCTGCTTGGGAGGTCCGTCCCATTCATTTACAAGTAATCCGCCCGCCTATCGCTACTGTCGAGCAAGCGGTATTTTCCTCCCGCATACCTCTTGCTTTAATCTTTATGAATGGACGTGTTTGTTACTTTTCCTAGATAAATCTAGAAAAACTCCGCACAAGGCGGAAATGTATCGCTCTACTCGGTAGTGTCATTTTTTCATGCGGAAAGAGCCTTTATGAATGCTGACTTTGCCGAGTGGTCGGTAAAGTCAGCTGTTTTATGCATTTCCGCATGCGGAAATGCTTTATGAATGATAGCCAATATGTTTATCGATGATTGTGCACACGATGCGCTCGATCAAGCTAGGGGTGCCTAGTCCTGAAGATAGTACACAAATAGGGGCCCAGCCGCAGGTTAATACCCTATTAGACTATAAGACGCTCCTGACCATCAGACGCACCGAGGTTTATAGGACAGAAACCAGGGGAAAAATATATATATACTAAACCTGCTGCATACATGGTGAAAGGGCATCTTGTGGATTATGCCCCCTTTGTACCTCATGCCCCCCTTGTACCTCTTGCGTCTCCGTGTCCCCCTCTGTCCTCCTCTGCATGGGCACAGTACAGGGTGTCCCCAACATTGCGGTGGCTTGGAGGTTCGTATTGGCAGGCGTTCACAAATAAATGTCTGTAGTTAGAGAAAACCTGAAGTGAAAGTAAACTGATAAGATAAATAACTGTACTTACAATATTAATCCTAAATAGGACTTTCCTAGAATGCCATAGTCTTAGTTTGCTCTTAAAAATCTATGTTTAAAGTTTTGGTTGTCTTAGGTGACTGACAACAATTTTTTTTAATGTTTGCTAAGCTTCCATACAGACAAATCTTGAACAATTAACCTCCTTAGCGGTAGCCCCGAGTCAGTCTCGGGACAGAAATCCGCAGCTCAGAGCGGTAACCCCGAGCTGCTGCTGATCTCTCCGTGGTATGTTTTTTTTTTTGGGGGTCTAAAAGCTTGTGAAAAAATTGCACGCCTTTTAGAGCCTAAATCTAGCAATAATCATAGCGCCAGGGAGGTTAACCTTTTATCTGTTCCCTGCACTCCATAGAGATGTTTTTCCTCAATCACACAGGTGTTTCAGGACCTCTGATTAGTTTTCATAAAGTTATTGCAGTAAAACCACGAAAAGCCCTGGATTTTTAACCCTATGGGCCCTTTTACACTTAATGCATTGGTATGCGTTAATACGTGTTGGTATCCGTTTTTTCCATAGCCGTACATTGTGAAAAAGCTTTCAGTTAACACTGGGCCATAGGAAACCATGGTCATTACTTTGAAAATCAGTTTCCTCTTAACTTAGAGCAACTGATTAAGTGTAAAAGGGCCCTACAGTGAGAAAAAAAGAAACACAGCCCCATTCTAATAAGGATTGGCACTGCACATATACATGTTTATCTCCTCATGTGACATGTCACTACAGGGTCCCTTTATCTGACTGCATCAATACGTAGCTCCAATAGTCGGGGTTCATGTATGCCCTGCACCTCTCTGTGTTTATAAGATATAAGATGCTACATTTCTGGATTCTGCCGCGTGTATTTTAGGCCAGCAGAATGGCGTGCAGGACGCACAAAATATGCATTCTAAACAGGTAATAAAATATGTGCTAAACCCATCAAATCAGGCATAAATATGCTTGTAAAAACAAAACTCATAAAATGCAGGCATTAATATGGACATAAAAAAGCACATTTCAAGTGTAACTCCTAGGCTCGGAAATGGGATGGGACAGATCTGTCTCTTGGTCTGGCTGGGCTGGGATCCGGGGAGCCATCTTTCATGTCATTGTCTCTATTAGATCCGCAGATGTACAAAACCCGCTGTACACAAGTGCCGTGTTATACTGACTGAAGCCCGGGACCCACCAGAGTGGTTTTTTTTTAGTGTTTAGGCAGGGGCGTATCTGGATAATATAGCACCTATGGCAAACACGGGCCCTCACTCAGTATAGATGGTGGTAGTTTAAGTACCCGCCCAAGTATCCCCTCAATATAAGTAGTGAGAGGTGTCGCCTTATAAGTAGCCCCCCTCCCAGTATATGTAGTGGGAGAGATCTCCCAGGATAACAGCTGGTACAAACGCCCGAGAGACATCCCACAGTATGATTGTGGAGCACAAGGGAGGAGGGGCAGCCATGGCGCCCATGGTGCTGTGGCGCCCATGGCACGTGCCATGTCTGCATCCCTCTAGATACCCCTCTGTGTTTAGGGATAGCTTTCAATCGCAAGCAATTTCCCTAAATGCTCTGCCAATGTAAATGGATGGGACAGATTCCAATAGAGCAAATGTGATTAAGCAAATCACAATCGCTGGACATGCAGCATTTTGCAAAGCACCACCGCAAATCGCTAGCGATTGCAATAGCACTTTGCGCTTTGTAGCGGGTCCCTGGCCTGAGGCCTGGTTCACACTACAAAAACTTTTTAAGTGCTAATGATTTGCAGATCTCTTGCTAATGCCGTGCTATGGGGGATTTTTATAAAATCACATTGCTCAGGTGAGATCACTCACATAGGACAAGTAAAATGCTTAGTAACGTACTGCTAGTGGGTTCCAGGCCTAAGTCTGGTTTATTACATGTTTAATGCTAATATTATGCAACTATATGCAGACTGGAAATGGATCAGTCAAATGCAGCCGTGTTTCATTAACCCATTCAGGTTCTGTGGTTTTCACGAGAGAAATGTTCACCTCCCATTCATTAGCCTATAACTTTATCACTACTTATCACAATTAACTGATCTATATCTTGTTTTTTCCGCCACCAATTAGGCTTTCTTTGGGGGGTACATTTTGCTAAGAGCCACTTTACTGCAAACGCATTTTAACAGGAAGAATAAGAAAAAAATGGAAAAATTCATTATTTCTCAGTTTTCAGCCATTATAGTTTTAAAATAATACATGCCTCCATAATTAAAACTCACGTATTGTATATGCCCATATGCCCCGGTTATTACACTGTTAAAATTATGTCCCTATCACAATGTATGGCGACAATATTTTATTTGGAAATAAAGGTGCATTTTTTTTCCATTTTGCATCTATCACTATTAACAAGTTTAAAATAAAAAAAAAAATAGAAATATTTCATCTTTACATTGATATTTAAAAAGTTTAGACCCTTAGGTAAATATTTACATGTTTTTTTTTTTTTTATTGTAATGGTTTTTTTTATTTATAGTAAACATTTTATTTGGGTAGTTTTGGGAGGGTGGGGGGTAAACAATAGATTTATAATGTAAATGTGTGTTGATTTTAATTTATTTTCATTTTCAGGTGTAGTATTACTTTTTGGCCACAAGATGGCGGCCATGAGTTTGTTTACATGACGTCACTCTAAGCGTAACACACGCTTAGAGTGGCGCATCAGGAAGGGAACGGCCAGAAAAGGCGCAGCTTCCGAGAGAAGCTGTCGCTTTTTCAGCGGGGGAGAGGAATCAGTGATCGGGCTTCATAGCCCGATATATTGATTCCCTGACTACCGAATCCGCGGCCGGGAGTGCGCGTGCACGCGCGCGATCGGCCGCGGGGGCGCGCGGTAGCGCACATGGTTTCTGGACGTAGTTTCTACGTCCAGAAACCAAAATAGTTTAAGTTTCTGTCCAGGCTACAGAAATTTGCATAACATTTACATCAACTCGGAGTGAAGCCCTGTTCACAGAGTGAGGCCCTGTTCTGGGGGCGGAGATTAGCGGGGATCGCGAATTCCGCACTTTACATACGGAGCTCCGCACAGAGATCAGCATGCCAGCCCGCGAATCTGTGATCGCAGCTGGTGAGACAATAAACAGCTTTTTCACTATATACAGCGCTACGATCTATGCACTACGATCTATCTATAAGGGGACAGCTTAGTAATGAATCTGTCCCCTCCTCGAGTCGCCCACAATGTGATCCCCTCTCATAGGCTGATGCCTATAAGAGGTGATCACTGATTGGATCACAGGGGGGGGGGGGGGAGGAAGGGAAATAAAAGAAACCCATCACCCAGCTCCCTCACTCCCCCCCCCCCCCCATGTACTTACACCCAGTACTCACCTTCTATCAACCCATAACGGACCAGTCCAACATTGCCTCGGCAATGAACGAGAAACCTAATAAAACCTTAAAGTGAACCTCCAGGCAGCAGTAAAAAGGCTTGGTGTTTCTTTAACAGTTTCACAGCCTCATAACTTTGTTTTTCTTACCCAAGCCTCATTTTTAGCTGCACAGAAGCTAAGCTCCGCCCCATCAAAGACATCTGCCAGGGCATTTTTCCCCTGATGCTGTGCAAAGCATGATGGGGTTTCTGATGTTGTTGTTCTCGTTGCCTAGCAGCTGGGAGGGGTGATCAGGACACAGGGCAGTTGGACCTTTGTCTCATGCTCCCTGTCACCTCCTTTTAACCAAAAAGATGGCTGCCCTCATGAAATCACAAACATTAGCCTATTCTTTTAAAACAGGGTGGGTAAGAGATTTATCTATCTATTTAATTAACATAACTAATGTAACTTAATGACAGTATGTTTGTTTAGGCTGGAGTTCCTCTTTTTTAAAGCTCCGCTCCTCCCTCTCCTAGAATATACTCCCGGTCCCACTCCCCAGCCCAATAACGATCCGAATCCCCCAACGCTCCAAAAGACTTCTAAAAAGTCAACTAAAAAGACTATCAGACTCAGAAAAAGAGGATCCAGAGTGACAGGAAAAAGAGAAACAAACTTCAAGAATAATTACTACACCTCCTTCATTTTCTGCCACCCAACCTAAATGTATTTTCAACTTATCCAACCATATTCTCACCCAGTATGAGACCTCCTTACTAGAGAAAGGCCTTTCCTTCAGCTCCACATACCAATCCAATAGGTGTGACCTCTTCACTGATCTCAATACCTACATAAATAAATTAACATTTGCTTTGCCCTAAAAAAATCTGCTCCACTATCCCACTTAGACACCACTACCCTCATCATCACAGCTTATGATGCACTGCGTGTTTACTCTTGGAAGAGGACAGATTGAAGTGTGGTAATTAATTTTTCAGTATCTATTTTTGCTGGGTTGGAAGCCAAAATAAATACTGAAAAATTAATTACCATACAACTCAAAGGTAGATCCCAGTTGTACCCTAAAGCTTCCAAGGGCAATTTCATTGAGACCTTCTATTCCCTGGTTTTAGATGACCTACAAACAACTCCAAACTACAGAACCCACATTATCCTTCAATCTGTCCTGAAAAGAAAAAACAGCTCTCAACACCCTCACAAACAACCACAACCTAGTTTTTAAACCAGCAGACAAATGAGGAGGGTTTGTCATCCTTAACAAAACAGACTACCTGGAGGAAGTAGCTAGACTCCTGGATGATGCAAAATACTATATCGTTGTAACGATCGGTGTAACAGAGAGGGTCTGATTACTGGTGAATTGCAGTATCACCGAGAATACAGAATATACCCGATTATTGATGATCTGCAGTATCACCGATAATCAGATATATCTACTAACCTCTGGACACCTGAGATAACAAGTGAGTGTTAAGTGCAATAGCGATACTTAGAGTACTGCACAGAAGAATGTACCTTCCGTTGGCCTAGACTCTCCCGGGGGAGAAGCTAGGCTAAGAGTAGGAAGGCCAGAGTGTGAGTGACACCAGTAAGAGGGTGTCACTAACAGGTCTGGGAATTGCCTCTAACAGGAAGGCCAGTTCTCGAGGTCGGGCAATCCAGGTCGTTAACACACAGACAGATACGGTACAGATTCAGAAGATGGTTGCGTAATCCAATAGACAGGCAGGGTTTGGCAACGGGTATCAGAGTAACGAGGTACAGAATCAGAAGGCAAATACAGAGTCCAGGAACGAGCAGAGTTAGGCAACAAGAAATCAGAAATAGCAAGGTACAGGATCAGAGTTCAGAAGAATAGTCAGGCAGGCAAAAAGGTCATAACAAATAATACAGGTAATATTCCTAATGCTAAGGTGTGAACGTCTTGATGTCAACACCTTTGGAAACTATGCTAGAACACAGATACGAACAAGGTCTGAGTGCTACCACGTAGTGATCGCATCGCCAGACAACCAGAGAATGACCAGCACCCAGTATATATACACTAGTGCTCTCCAGCACCTCCCCTAAGTGCTGGACCAGTGAAAGTTGCTGTAATAGTCAGCTGACCGGCCTGGTCAGCTGACCCTTCTCTGACTGCCATAAAAGTTCTGCCTCTCCGCGCGCGTGCGCGTCATTCTGAACCTAGGTGGACTATCAGTCCCAGCCACACCAGTACTGCTTTGCAATGTCTCCGCTGACCCATGCGCGGGGTTGGTCGCACCGCTATCTGCACCGGCGGCGGCCTCTCAGCGCTGGGTCAAAGTATCAGTAACAGGGCTATGAGTAGAGGCGGCTGATTTTCCGCGTTTCCTTACAATCGTACTCCAATCCGTTCCCACCTTGGAACACAACAAAACCCTCAAAAGCTTCATCAATTAAGCGTTCAACAACATAATTACCAAGAATAAGCGTAACTTCATTATAAACCACCACCCCAAAACTCCATTTTTTTACTATTTACTTAAAATGTACAAAAATCATGCCTGGCATAGAATCACCATGTTCAGGCCCTTTCATCTTATCTTAACCTCTTGAGGTCTGCAGGGCTAAACCCCCCTAGTGACCAGGCAATTTTTAGTTTAAAAGGCCACTGCAGCTTTAAGGCCAAGCTGCAGGGCCGCACAACATAGCACATGAGTGATTTCCCCCCCCCCTTTTCTCCCCACCAACAGAGCTCTCTGTTGGTGGGGTCTGATCGCTCCCCCCATGTTTATTTATTTTTTAATAAATATTTGTGTTGCCCTTTTTAAAAAAAAAAACCCTCTTCCTTTAAATCCCTTCCCTCCCTCGCTCCCTCCCTCCCCACAGCCGGCCAATTATGGCGATCGGCTGTCATAGGCTTCTGCCTATGAGAGCCGATCGCTCTCTTGTCCCCCATGGGGACAGCCGTGTCACACGGCTGTCCCCAGTGCAGCGCTGCTGCTGATCGCAGCGCTGCACAGAGTAAATAGACGGCGATCACGTCGTCTAACAGTCTCCCGAGCGGCAATAGCCGCTCGGAGACTGAATGCGGGGCGGAGCTCCGCCCCCCAAGCAGGAGATGCGCGCGCAGCCTGCGCGCGACCTCCTGCAAAACAGAGCCCCAGGACTTTACGCCAATTGGCGTTAGGCGGTCCTGGGGCTGCCGCCGCGGCCACGCCTACTGGCATGACGCGGTCGGCAAGAGGTTAAGGACTCAAAGCACCTGATCCGACTCCTATCTACTCTAGACTGGCAATCCAATTATTTTTGGCTCACCTGTGATGTTACTTCCATTTATACTAATATTTCACACTCCTTTGGACTCTCAGCCATCCAATATTTCCTCTCCATCGACTCTCTTATACCCCCAGCCCAACAGCTATTTTTAGTCAAATGTACTAAATTAATTTTTCACCATAATATTTTCACCTTTAGGGACTGCATTTACCAACAGACCACCAGTGGAATGGCGATGGGCAGTTCTTTTGCGCCTTCCTATGCAAATTTATCGATGGGCCTCATTGAACGTTACAGAATATAACTCAATAACTCCTTCACGAAACACATCATTTTCTACAGATGTTACATTGATGATCTCATTTTCGTATGGAAAGACGACGCCTTGCTCATCCCCTCCTTCATTGATTACCTCAATTCTAATCCAGCGAGCCTTAAATTCACATTCCACCAAGACTCCACAACCAATAAATAAACTGGACCTTACCCTTTAAATATATGACAACCATATTAAAACAAAAACATATTTCAAGCCAGTAGATGCCAATAATTATATACATTTTCACAGCTTCCATCACCACCCCTGGACCCAGAATATTCCCTACGGTCAATACCGCAGGATCTTTAGAAATTGTACAGACCCACAAGAATATAATACACAATCCTATATCCTTACCAAAAAATTAACAGCACATAAATATCAACATAAACTATTGAAAGATGCCAATAGAAAAGCCAAAAGGACTTATATTCCCCCCCAACAACCCAACTGGCACGCAGCAGAATTGGCCAACACAAGCGCAAAATCCTCAAAAATGTTCCCCTGCACAGCTTGTCACGTCACTTTAGCACCACGCACAATAGCAACTCTAATCTCTTTCATATCACTTTCATTGAAACAGTGTAACGATCGGTGTCAGCACACAGAGAGAATCTGATTATTGGTGATCTGCAGTATCACCAAGAATACAGATATATACCTGATTATTGTTGATCTGCAGAATCACCAATAATACAAGTATAACTAACCTCTGGACACCTGTATAGTGTGAGTGTTTGGTGCAACAGCAATGACTTTGAGTAGGACCACCCGAGGAGCAGGTGGTCCTTGGCAGTATGAGAAATACCTCCCTCAGGGAAGTGCGAGGACCTTCCAGCAGCCTGAAACTTCCAAGGGGGTGGAGCCCCAGGCTGAACAGCAGGAAGGCCCTGTGGCTAAGTGACACCTAGAAGGTGGGCGTCACAAGCAGGACTGAAGACTAATCTCTTAATGGAGAGAGATAGCTCGCAAGGTCGGGCAGGCCAGGTCGGCAACACACGAGCAGATAAGGTACAGAGACAGAAGGCTGATTCGGTAAACAGGGACAGGCAGGGTTGGCAACAGGTAATCAGATATGCGTAGGTACCGAATCAGAAAGCAGAAGGAGAGTCAGGAAAGCAATAAGTCATAACAGATATCAAACAAGCCTAGTCTTGGGTGTGAGGTCCGTGGTCTCAACACCCTGGAACTAGTCTGAAGTATAACACAATAGTAACACAGTATCCCTAGTCTTGGGTGTGAGGTCCGTGGTCTCAACACCCTGGAACTAGTCTGAAGTATAACACAATAGTAACACAGTATCCCTAGTCTTGGGTGTGACGTCCGTGGTCTCAACACCCTGAAACTAGTCTGAAGTATAACACAATAGTAATCTGGCTGAGTGTGAATTCCCAGGTCCTCCTGGTTCTAACACACTGTGGGATCTGACTATGGTCTGAGTGCTTTCACGTAAGTGTTCGCAACGGCAGACAACTTGAGACTGACCAGCAATAACTATATATAGAGCGGCGCTCCCCCCGGCGCCACCCATCGCTGATCAACCAATAGCCGCCCGCTCTGAGATCAGCTGACCAACCTGGTCAGCTGATCCCTCCTCGTTTGTCATAAAGGTTTTGCCTCTCAGCGCGCGCGCGCGTATTCCTCAAACTGTGTGCACTAGAAGGCCCAGCCACATCAGACGCACACCGCCGCGGCTTTTCCGCAATCTATTACAAACAGTCCACCAGTCCCTCCCAGATGCTTTCGAAATGCTCAAAAAAAGAGAAATGTACTGGATACAGATACGCAAAACTCTGGATCCAAGCATTAATCACTGATCTGACAATATAGCTTTTACCAAGCCCTCTCTTTTATCCTTTTTGCATGGTATTGTTTTATTATCTTTTTTATTATTATTACCTTATTTCTTATTATTTTAACGGTGTTATTATTATCGTTTTTTTGGTTTTAGCATTGAGTACTGTATCTCTATACATAGACATACGTATGGATCTTATGCAATGTACAGGGTGGGCCATTTATATGGATACACCCTAATAAAATGGGAATGGTTGGTGATATTAACTTCCTGTTTGTGGCACATTAGTATATGTGAAGGGAAAAACTTTTCAAGATGGGTGGTGACCATGGCGGCCATTTTGAATTTGGCCATTTTGAATCCAACTTTTGTTTTTTCAATAGGAAGAGGGTCATGTGACACATCACACTTATTGGGGATTTCACAAGAAAAACAATGGTGTGCTTGGTTTTAACGTAACTTTATTCGTTCATGAGTTATTTACAAGTTTCTGACCACTTTTTACCACCACTATTTTTCTGCAAAAATGTGAAAATGATATTTTACCGCAAAACAAAGGATAACAACATATTTTCAGCGGATTTTCAGTCAAATCGAGTTTTACATTATTTTCGTGAAGATTCATGTGAGAAGAGTGTTGCCATTTTTACTCATCGCTGCTTCTAGTCATTTTTTACTGTTTTGGCTTAGATACAGCTATTTATTTATAAATGTACGCCTTGTTGTACCGCACGCTATTTTTTTCTCATTATAAACTACTGTAACCATGTGTGCATGTGCTGGTTCTAAGTCTATTGTCTCTGACCCACAGCCATATACTCCTACCCCATTGCCTGATGAAGCAGGTTCATACCTGTGAAACGCATTGCAAAGAACTTTGGAGTGTATCAATAAATGTTCTATGTTTTAAGTGTTAATACATTTTTGTGTCTACTCGGAGGGGGTAGGTCCACCACTGCCTCCCCATGTTTAAAAAGTTTTATCTATTTGTACTCTTTTGGCGTCTCTATTCACCTTGTACTCCCCAGAGAGAGCCCCCCCCCCCCCCAGAAATACTTTACTGGCATGGGGTGGAGCCTTGTAGAAATTTTTGGGCAGAGTTTTTCGGCATTTTTGGGGGCCAGAGCTCCCCGATGGTTCCCGGCGCCCCCTCTAAAAAGAATAATGAGGTGCCCTGAGCGACTGCCCTGACTACAGGTTCCCTTTAACTCACCCTATAAAAAGGTCCCTTATTATTTAATAACACAAGTTAGGAAACTCACATCGTATGTTAGACGTGGCCGAAGCAGCCAGTCTGCGGATTTCATCATCATCTTTATTTTATGTGAAAATACAACAAGAATGGCTTGCTATGGGCGAGTACTCGGCTCCTCTTCCCAGGTTTTTATTGTATTTTTTCCTCCTTTTACTTCAGTGCATAACATATCACTCAAAACAGCAAAACTAAATAAAACATGCACCATCTGGCAAAGATCAATACTATAATTATGTTTAGTAAACCACCGCATAAAGATCTCAGTCCCCATTAACTGCACAGCCAACACAATAAAATGCTCCATAGCTCAATAGCAATGCTGCTAACAGCATAATGTACCCGCATGCCTGGCGTTCCCACAATGCCCCTATACACTCCTCAATATGTCTCAGACTCCCAGATCCCGCTGAAAGCACGCCCTGAAGTACTATCAGATGATCCTTGCCTTAGCCATTAATGCATTAGTTATGCATTCTGACCGGCATTTCTGTCCTTTATAGTCTACCATGACTACCTGATTTAAAGGGAATCTGAAGTGAAAATAAACTTATGTTGTAATGATTTGTATGTGCTATACAGCTAAGAAACATTAGCAGCAGAGATATGAGTCTCATATTGTTTCCAGTACAGGAAGAGTTAAAGAGGATCTGTAACGACAAAACGTCCCCTGGGGGGTACTCACCTCGGTTGGGGGAAGCCTCCGGATCCTAATGAGGCTTCCCACGCCGTCCTCTGTCCCACGGGGGTCTCGCTGCAGCCCTCCGTGCAGCGGTGACGTCAATATTTACTTTCCCGGCTCCTGCACAGGCGCTCTGATGGCTGTCGGCTCCGAAGTAGGCGGAAATACACGATCGCCGTCGGGTCTGCTCTACTGCGCAGGCGCAAGTTTCCGGCGCCTGCGCAGTAGAGCGGACCCGACGGAGATCGGGTATTTCCGTCTATTTCCGTGCCGAAAGCAGCCACAGCGCCCCCGCTGGAGCCAGCAAAGGTAAATATTGAAGCTACAGTCGGGTCTGTCGCCGGCTGCACGGAGGGCTGCAGCGAGACCCCCGTGGGACAGAGGACGGCGTGGGAAGCCTCCGGAGGCTTCCCCCACCCGAGGTGAGTACCCCCCAGGGGAGGTTTTTCATGTTACAGAGTCTCTTTAAGAAACTTCAGTTGTTATCTATGCAAAAGAGCTTCTCTGATCTCTCCATGACTTTCAAAGTCTGTCTTCTGAAGCTTATTATCTTAAAGTGGATCCGAGATAAACTTTTACTCATTGCATAATTGTGTTCCTCTCCTATTGTTTATAGGGCATTCCTCAAGTCAAATAATTTTTTGTTTTTGTTTTAATGCTCTAATTCCCTATAAACTAATCAAGCTACGCCTACAGGTTTTCAGAGAGCCAAGGCACTTTCAGACAGCAGCAAGGGCTCATGGGAGCTCAGTCTGGGCAGGAGGAGGGGGAGGTATTACTAGCCAGAGATTTCAGAGGCAGAGGGGAGGAGGGAGCAGGAGGGGGGATTAGGCTGAGTGCTCAAGATGCAGATACGCCTGCCTCTGTGTAATGTTTACAAACAACATGGCTGTTGTCATTGTATCACAGGAATAATCAATCATATTCTATTAAGCTGTGTGCAGCTAGATATGATGTGTAAACTATCTAAACTTTAGATAAAATATACAGTATAGACAAGTTACTTGTTATAGTTAGTTTTTCATCTCGGATCCGCTTTAAGTGTCAGTCACTGTATTTTGTTTTTCTGCAGAGGAAAGTTAAAAAATTCACTAGCCTGCTCTGTAAAATCATTGAAAATGCTGAGTAGTGTGCAAACTGCAAATATTAGAGAATGAGGCAATGTTATAAAAAACAATATATAACTGAAAATAAAAATAGGAGAATATTTGCGTTGCTACTAATGTTCTGGTAATTATCCATACTACAGAACCAATTCATTATATCATAATTTATTTATTTTTTTGCTTTAGTGTCTCTTTAAGTGAACCTGAACTCAGAACTTCCTCCCTGCTGTAAAAGATACACAACAGCATAATAACCTTAACTAAAAAAAATGTCTTTGTTACAGCTGATACAAACCGTAAATCTGCACGGTTACTACTTTCTGATTCATGGCAGCAGACATATTGTTAACATCCTGTGCTTTCAAACAAGCTTATCTACCATCTCTGCCGTGGCAGTCATGTAACACAGGGGAGACACTCCCTAAGTCAACCCCATATAAAAGTAATACTCTCTCTCTTTTTTTTTTTTTTCCTTTCTTGCTTGCTTTTTCTTTTGTTGGCTCTCTCCGTGGGAATAAATAAATATCTGCAGTGGTACATGTGTAGGATTTTGTGGAAAGTTGGGGGGAATTGGCGGGGGGCTGGCCTCAGGGCAGGGGGGGTGGGGGTGGAGGTAAAGTACATAATAGTGTCTGTGGACCTCTTAGCCCCACCGCACGCTCACTGGACTGGTCAATCGACCAGTGTCGTGATTGGTGTTTATGTGCTGCAGAGTGGCGCTCGCCCATACAGGATAGGCGCTGGCTCTAGGGGACGCGGAGTTCGGCCTCTCGCCCCTGGGATATTGTCCCCGGGACGAGGGGCCGTGTTCGGATCCCCTTATTTGTATTTGCTTGTTTCTTTGTTTTTTAGTTGTTTTTTTTTTTGTTTTGTTTTGTTTTTTTTTGTTTGTGTGTGTGCTTGGATTGCAGTCTATTGGGTTTGGACAGTTATGATCCCCTTCCGACCAGATTATGGGTAAATTAATAGCTATGACATTTAATGCTAGGGGTCTGAACGAGCCGAGGAAAAGATCCCAGATCTTATATAACGCTCATAAACAGCGGGTGTCAATACTAATTATACAGGAAACGCATTTTAAAACGGGAAAGATTCCTCTGGCTCATTCGGATCTCTACCCAAAATGGTTTCATTGCACTAATGCTGAGAGTAAATCAAGAGGAGTCTCAATCGGTTTCCATAGAACGTTCCAGTTCGATTTGATTGATAGTAAAGTAGATAATACTGGGAGATTCATTTTTTTGAAAATTAAACATTTGTCTCAGATTCTTACTATTGCGGGAATTTACTCGCCTAATAAACAACAAGGGAAAAGATTGTTGGGGTATCTTTCCTATCTTCGGCGGTTTATGGAAGGCTATGTAATTGTGGGGTCGGATCTGAATCTTTCTCTGGACCCAAAGTGGGATTCCTCGTCTGGTAAAACTACAATTCCACATAATATTTTATGTAAGATTAAACATAGATTGCAGGAACTTAGGTTGGTCGATGGCTGGAGGGTTATGAACCCGTCGGATAGAGACTATACTTTGTTTTCTCCTTTACACAACTCATATAGCTGAATAGATTATATGTTAGTGTCTCACCGTTTATTAGATCTTCAATTTCAGTGTAAGATTGGTCAGATGTTGTGGTCTGACCATTCTCCTGTGATTGGTTCATGTGTGCTTGGAGATAATCCTAAATCTGAATTTGTATGGCGCCTGAACAGTGGTCTCTTGGAGGACCCTTTATGTAAAAAAGAACTGCTACGCGCAATTGCTGATTTTCATATAACACATGTCGGGGATCCTTCTTCCCCTCAGATCAGATGGGAAACTTTGAAGTGTATTTTGCGCGGGATTCTTATCTCACACGGAACACGCATTAAGAAAGAGCGTGCCCATCAGGTGTCCACGTTGTTATCAGAGATTCATGACTTGGAGACTTTGCATAAGACACACAGGGATCCTGGAACAGCCATTAAATTATATAGAGTAAGACACGATTTGTTAAAAATTCTAGACGCCAAAACTCTCTTCTATAGAGAGAAACTCAAGTCTCGGTTATACGAGTTGGGAAACAAAAGTGGTCATGCTTTAGCGAGATTTATCCACCCCAGACCAACGATGTCCTATATTCCAAAGATAAACTCCCACTCAAAGGGCCTGTTATATAAATCAAAAGATATAGCGGATACTTTTAAAGAATACTATAGTTCATTATATAATATTCAAGGTAAATATCATAGTCTTTCAATTGGTGAGTTGAAAGAAAAAATTAATGACTATCTAGGGGGGAGTAAAAGACCGGGGATTCCGAAGGAAGAATCGGGGGCACTAGAGGGGGATTTCTCAGAGAGGGAATTGATAGCAGCTATCCAGGCTTTAAAAAACGGAAAAAGCCCAGGGCCAGATGGCTACACTGCCCCTTTCTATAAAGTTTTCAGGAAAGAGCTGGTTCCGATGTTATTAGAGGCTTTCAATTCTATCTCGGCTTCTAGCACTTTTCCCCTTCAGGCCTTACAGACACATATAGTGGTCCTACCTAAGCCTGGTAAGGATCAAATGGACTGCTCGGGTTATAGACCTATTTCACTGATCAACCTGGACATTAAGTTGTTTGCCAGGCTGATAGCTAATAGGCTACGACCTCTAATACCTCATCTAATACATGGTGACCAGTCCAGATTTGTCTCTAGTAGAGAACTCAGAGACAATGTGCTTAGGGTTATTACTCTGATTGAGCTGGCTCAGCGCACAGGGACGCCCAGCTGCCTGGTTTCCATTGATGCAGAGAAGGCGTTCGACAGGGTCAATTGGGCGTTTTTGGAGCTGGTCCTCTGTCATGCCGGTCTGGGGTCTGGTATGATTGGGAGGATCATGTCCCTATACACTCTACCGACAGCAAGAGTAAGAGTGAATGGCATACTGTCGGATGCCTTCAGCATCCACAATGGTACCAGGCAGGGGTGTCCCCTATCTCCATTACTCTATATATTAACTATAGAACATCTTGCTAATGCTATTAGACAAAACCCTTCTATAATGGGGCTCCGAACGCGGACTGGTCACCATAAGATATCCTTATACGCGGACGACGTGCTCCTATTCATCACTTCGCCAAAGATCTCGCTACCAAATGTACTCTCTGAAATCCAAATCTTTGGAGATCTTAGCAATTTTAAAATAAATACTTCTAAATCCGAAGTCTTAAATATCAATTTATCACAAAAGATGTTGCTTGAATTGAAAGCGGGTTTTTCTTTTAAGTGGAAAGAGCATCATATTAAATATCTAGGAATCCAGATCCCCTCATGTCTCTCTAATCTTTATGAGCAACTATACCCCATTGTTACATCAGGTCTCGAGAGACCTTGCTTCCCCGACGTATGGCAAGCCATGGATGGGACGTATTAATGTTCTTAAAATGGACATTCTTCCTAGATTTCTACACGTAATGCAGGCAGTCCCCTTAGATATTCCTAAAGATGCCTTTAAATCAATTAGATCAATGTTCATTAGATACATATGGGGTCATAAGAAAGTCCCGCGCCTCCGGTATGCTTTGCTGTCAAAGAGTAAAATGAGGGGGGGATTGGGCCTACCCGACTTGGAATTGTACCATAGAGCAATACCACTGTCCCATATAATAGACTGGTTTCACAGTCATGAAACAAAGCAATGGGTTAAACTGGAATCCCAGATAATAGACTTGGATGTCAGGGTTTTGCCCTGGATCCCTGTGTGTCTTAGAAGGTCTCTAGTTGATATCCCCTTGCTGGTACGGAATGTATTGACAATTTGGGATGCCTTGTTGTCAGGAGGGGGGTCTCATTTACTGTATTCATCTATTCCGAGTCCTCTCACTCCCATTTTTGATAATTTGAGCTTTGCAGTTGCAGTTAGAGCAAATACTTTTTTGGGCCTTAATAGAAGGGACTGGCCAATTATGGGAACTTTTTTGGTTAATGGGTCCCCTCCCCCCATCGGGGATCTGCTATCTGCAGGCAGTAGCAGCCCCAACATCTCACAATGGTTACAATATCATCAATTATGTAGTTATGTTAAAACCTTTTCACTCTCATCTCAGTTAATGAGGAATTGTACAGCCTTTGAGAGCCTATGTCTCAGTGAACATCGACCAGAACATGCCATTTCAAAAATTTATAAAATACCGTTGGATGTTTCTCCCAGTCAGCTTAATCATATCTGCTCACAATGGGAAGCAGACTTAGGCAAACAGTTTACATCTAGTGACTGGAAAAAGGCATTGGCACTGACGCATGGGGCATCGAGGTCAAGTAAAGTACAGGAAAGGAATTATAGGCTCCTGATCCGATGGTTTCGTACCCCAGCTCAGATTTCAAAATGGCAAGAGGGGGGCTCGGACATGTGCTGGAGATGTGGGAAAGAAGTAGGGGATTATTTGCATATGTGGTGGGGGTGCGATAGCATTTCTCACCTATGGAGACTAGCTTTCGAGTGGTTTGAGGAAATGAACTTATGTCATATAGCCCACTCCCCAGAGATTGCGTTACTCTCAATGTTTCCAGGTCCAATAAAAAACTCAAAGGGGTCTATACTTGGCCATTTGATGTCCTCAGTCAGATATCTGATAGCCAAAAATTGGAAAGTTGACGCCCAACTGGGGGCAGTAGACCTGGCTGAAGCCCTAAATGACACAATGAGGATGGAGGAATTAGTAATGTCGGCACAAAATAAGATGGGGAAGTTTTATAGTCAATGGGCAACTTGGTTGGAGTTTAGGGAGAGGCTCGGGGTAACGACTTTGATTGGAGACCATGGGAAGCTGGTGGAGGATAATATGTAGTAGGATCTGAAGGCTGTGCATTTGGTCGAATAATCCAATTGGACTGTTTTTTTTGTTTTTTTGTTTTGTTTTTGTTTTGTTCTGATTTGTTGTGTGATTGGGGTGTGTGTGTTATGTTAGTTCTTAAATTAAATTTGGGTCTGAAATATTTTCAGGACCACCAAGATTTTAGCTACTGAGAATACACCCAGTATTGTGGTGTTGCCATTGAGTTATATCTGTAACGGCATGTTTTGGTGGCTGTACTGTTTTATATTATTGATTGTATATTTTTTTCCGACTCAAATAAAAAAAATAAAGATTTGTAAATGTAACACAGGGGAGAGATCAAATTACAACTTGTGATTAGACACAAATGAGGAGGGATTAGACAGGCTAAACTTTCTAAATACACACAGGGTGCATTTCTGCTATGTTTTCCTTCTATCCTGTGCAAGAGTTCAGCTGCACTTTAATGTAATATTGAATTGAACCTGAAAAATAAGTTAGATACTCACTTGAGGAGAAGGAAAGCTCAGAAAGTGAGTCAAACCCAATCACTAAAGGGGCCAAAATCTAAAGCCTAGTCTAAGTCTCGGGCCAAATTGTTTATTGACCATTTCTGCTGCCCGGACGTGCAGCTCACGTCCGGGCGGTTGCTCTGCTGCGGTGCCACGCTTCGCCCCCCCCCCCCCCCCCGTGCCCCCATGGTGTCCCCCGGTAGCCCTGGGTTCAGTGAACGGAAACATGGTTCCCGATCCTCGATCCGTGTCCTCAGCAGAAAAACTGAAGCGCTCTTACGAGCGGCTTCAGTCTTTCTAAAATTTTCCGCGTCCCCCTTGTGCATCCGCTTAGTGAGAAGCACAAGGAGAAAAAAAAAACCTCAAGGTGGCCATCTTGTGGCCAAATAGTAAAACTACATCTACATATTTTTTACATTACAATTTACACATATAATAACATTAAAAATTAACTGTTTATTTCCCACACCAAAATATTACCCAAATAAAATTTTTAATGGAAAAAAAAAAATTACAATTAAAAAAAAAAAGACATAAATAGTTACCTAAGTGTCTGAACTTTTTAAATATGCATTTGAAGGGGGTATACTATGAACATTTTTTAAATTATAAGCTTGTAAATAGTGATTGACGCAAAACGGAAAAAATGCACCTTTATTTCCAAATAAAATATTGGCGCCAAACATTGTGATGGGGACATAATTTAAATGGTGTCATAACCGAGACAAATGGGCAAATAAAATACATAGGTTTTAATTATGGTAGCGTGGATTATTTTAAAGCTATAATGTATGAAAACTGAGAAATAATGCATTTTTTCCATTTTTTTCTTATTAATCCTGTTAAAATGCATTTATAAAAAAATAATTCTTAGCAAAATGTACCACCCAAAGAAAGCCTAATTAGTGGCGGAAAAAACAAGATATAGATCAATAAATTGTGATAAGTAGTGATAAAGTTATTAGCGAATGAATGGGAGGTGAAAATTGCTCTGATGCATAAGGTGAAAAATCCCCGCGGGCTGAAATGGTTAAATAGGCTTCCTCTAGGTAATTTAACATTTACTGAACAGTCTCAAACTAAGTGGCATAATGATAGTGACCATGGGGCAGCTCCTCCCCCTTCTGCAGAGTAGCACAGGGGAGCTGTGTGATATTTTCCTGCTCCTCCCACTCATGCAGAGCAGCGCAGTGGAGCAGTTTAATACTTACCTGCCCCGCTGCTGCTTCAGCAAAAAAGGATCATTATGAAATGTGGCCCAAGGCAAGATGCTAGCTCTCGCTCCCCCAATAGTCTTTTTGGTAAGCTGAGGAGGTGGGAGGTGTTTTACTAGCTGAAATGAGGGGGTTTGGATCCCAAGAGGGGGCCCCATGGTAATTTTACTGAGGTGTCCCATGGGTTATTGCCGCACCCCACCTCAAACTGACAAGGTTTCAGCCAGAAACGCTGTCACCGGTGAGCCCCTCTTGGTGGGAAGGCAGCGTGCTGTTCTTTTACTGCTCACAATGATGCACATTTGTAGCTCTGGAGGCTACATACAATGGCGAGGAGGGCCACATTCAGCCCGCGGGCCTTGTGTTTGACACCTGAGGCATAGAGCCTTCCTGGTCCTCAATCCACCGCTGTCCCCCCGTGAATGACCCTTAGCAGATGGACATCACTACACGGAAGAGAAAAGGGGGGAAAGTATTTGGGGGAGATAAAAGTTTTGCTATGGGGCCCATGATGACTTGTAACCTGTAGATTCCCAAAGAAAAATAGTCAGATGCTTACCTAGGTAGAAGGAATAATCCAGAGAATCCAGAAGCTTCCTGTGTCCTCCTCAGCACCACCACCGCTGGCCAGGACTCTCTGAGGCTTGTCGGATGAGTTCTCGTGGCCTCACCCCCAGAGGCGGGACAAGGTCCTCCAGCACCCAAGGCTGAGACACCAAAGTGCGCCCCTCCATCCCTGCCACCCCGGCCGTCACACACTGATTGCTATTAGACTAAGAGGCCCCTCCCCATCCCTCCCACCCCAGCCATCACACACTGATTGCTATTAGACTAAAAGGGCCACAGGGCCCACAACCTCCCCAACACCTTAATATCTAGTTATCTGGCTTGCAGTCACTGCTATGTATCCCCTTTTCTTATTTCTTTCTGCTTCATACACAATTAGGAATGACAGCTGAATGAATTGTGTGCCCCCTCCTACACTGCGCCCTGAGGCTGGAGCCTCTCCAGCCTCTGCCTCGGCCCGGCCCTGCTCACCCCCCTTACAGAACACTACACGTTATGGATACAAGGAGATCGTCGCATCCCTCCGCAAGTACTTCCGGTTGTCTTCCGTACAACCGGATGCAGCGTCATGCGGCTTCCCGACGGAGGCTATGGGGAATCGGATGAGTGCTGCAGAAAACTGCAGCATGCTATCCATAAATTCGCCCACTTAGCATCGCGCCGTATTGCATAGATAAATTCGTGTCAATGGAAACTACTCCATTGACATGAATTGGTTGCAGTATCTGTGCGATGCGGTACGGTTTCCGCATAGCAATGCGCCTAGTGGAAACAGGCACTAACCCTTCTAAGCTCATCTTATCTTATGGACAGGCGGCTTCCTCCTCTCACTGCCTAGGTGCGGCCATACTCGTAGGCGGAGTGCGGGCACGCGAATATATCTAATGAGCCCTCGTTGATATGCTCAAGGGGGCCATGTGCGCCAACGGTAGGGTTGAGATTCCCTCTCTCCAAGTGCCCCTTGGACCCTTTTCAACTTCCTTTGTCCTCTTTACAACTACCCATTTTAACTCCCCTCCCCCCCCCCCCCAAAAAAAATTTCACACTCGAGATGCAAGCGCACCTGATCGCACGCCAACTGCGTTGCCATGCGTTGCGCTGCTGATCCCATTAATTACAGTGAATGGGATCACCAATTTGGTTTGGCACAAATATCCACACTGTATAGTCTGACTGTCGGAAGTGCTCTCTCTATGCACTTCTGATGTTCTTGCTGATCGCACACCATACCTGCTGCCAAAATGCTCACAACAGCGCGTATAGTGTGAAAATATTCCAATTCCAACAGACAACAAAGACTGTTTTTTTTTTAGAACCAAAGTTCTTTTTCTCTTTGATACTTTATTCTTTCTTTACAATCTCTCCAAATCATGGACAAAGTATGTAGATACAAAGGCCAAACCGTCACTTTCATATAAAAAGATAGCCTGACATGTGTTTCGCAGTCAACAACCGCTTCCTCAGAGTCACATCGCATACAAACATCCGAAGGTCGGCATAAAGGTCCCATGATCTGGAATTGAGGAGAGAAACTGCCCCCAGCGACGATGCTGATTCGTATAGGTTGCGCGTATAGTGTGACCAAGGCCTTACTCTACCACAGTATGCTGCTTGCTATCTCTTTGCATGGAGAATTTGAGAAGCCCTCATACAGGAATGTTGTGTCTTTTGACATTCCTTGCACCCAAATACTCAGCTAGCAGTAAATATCCGACAAGGCAGACTCCGGTGTTTCTATAGTAGACATGTATTGTTATCATGTTTTTGTTCTTTTTGCTACAACATTTCAGCCAACAATGAACCAATCGTATGAATTCTAGTAATGTGCAGCCAAACATATGTCAGGAGTGTTTACTGTAAACGGGATTCTTTGAGCGGTTTTAAACCTTCTCTGTTATGTACACACGTCTATGTGTAAGAAAAGCAAGATATTTTCCTGTTAAATGCTTTATATGTACTCTCTTTGCTGGGTTTACGCATTTACCTTGCTTAGGTCATTCTTTTTTTATGTATAACTATTGTGATTTTTGTTTACTACTAATAATGTAAAAAATATATATATATATATTTGGGGAAAGTTTCATTTTTTTTCAAATTACTTTAGCTTGTACTTAAGCTTGTACTTTAAAGTACCCCTGACGCCGACCTTGGTCCTGATATTTTTAATATAATTTTGCTAGTGCTACTGGTGCTGTGCGACTACCACCCAGCACCATCCTCCCACCTCCAGCTCCCCCTATGGCCCCTATTCTGTTCAGTCATAATCTTCGACTGAGCAGAACATTGAATATGGGCGGGGAGGAAGTGGCAGTTCTTCCTCCCATTTGCCCGTTCATATTTCAGCCCCCTCCACACGCCGCTATAGTTCCCCTTATACAGACCTGCCAAGTGTCATGGTTTCTCCATGGCACTAACAATTTGCAACCTCTATCACGGCATCACAGGTCAAATGTCCCGACCTCTTCACAGAGCAGGAGAGTTTGCAGTTAACTGTTTCACTACCCAGAGTCTTTGCAGAGAACACTAAAATACATGCATCACATCACACTCTACAGCTTTGCCTCATGCTGAACTTCATCAGCACAACAACATAAAACTCCAGCCTCAGCAGGAATGTCTTTGAAGTTGATATATAGTGAGAGATAGCGATCTCTGCCCTGGCTATCTGGTTACATCTGAATAGTGAGGGGGGTCTCTGCCCTGGCTATCTGGTTACATCTGAATAGTGAGGGGGATCTCTGCCCTGGCTATCTGGTTACAGAGCATCTGAATAGTGAGGGGGATCTCTGCCCTGCTATCTGGTTACAGAGCATCTGAATAGTGAGGGGGATCTCTACCCTGGCTATCTGGTTACATCTGAATAGTGAGGGGATCTCTACCCTGGCTATCTGGTTACAGAGCATCTGAATTGTTAGAGGATCTCTGCCCTGGCTATCTGGTTACAGAGCATCTGAATAGTGAGGTGGATCTCTGCCCTGGCTATCTGGTTACACAGCATCTGAATAGTGAGGGGATCTCTGCCCTGGCTATCTGGTTACATCTGAATAGTGAGGGGGATCTCTGCCCTGGCTATCTGGTTACATCTGAATAGTGAGGGGGATCTCTGCCCTGGCTATCTGGTTACATCTGAATAGTGAGGGGGATCTCTGCCCTGGCTATCTGGTTACAGAGCATCTGAATAGTGAGGGGATCTCTGCCCTGGCTATCTGGTTACACAGCATCTGAATAGTGAGGTGGATCTCTGCCCTGGCTATCTGGTTACAGAGCATCTGAATAGTGAGGGGATCTCTGCCCTGGCTATCTGGTTACAGAGCATCTGAATAGTGAGGGGGATCTCTGCCCTGGCTATCTGGTTACACAGCATCTGAATAGTGAGGTGGATCTCTGCCCTGGCTATCTGGTTACATCTGAATAGTGAGGGGATCTCTACCCTGGCTATCTGGTTACAGAGCATCTGAATAGTGAGGGGATCTCTGCCCTGGCTATCTGGTTACAGAGCATCTGAATAGTGAGGGGGATCTCTGCCCTGGCTATCTGGTTACATCTGAATAGTGAGGGGATCTCTGCCCCGGCTATCTGGTTACATCTGAATAGTGAGGGGATCTCTGCCCTGGCTATCTGGTTACTCAGCATCTGAATAGTGAGGTGGATCTCTGCCCTGGCTATCTGGTTACTCAGCATCTGAATAGTGAGGGGGATCTCTGCCCTGGCTATCTGGTTACACAGCATCTGAATAGTGAGGGGGATCTCTGCCCTGGCTATCTGGTTACAAAGCATCTGAATAGTGAGGGGGATCTCTGCCCTGACTATCTGGTTACATCTGAATAGTGAGGTGGATCTCTGCCCTGGCTATCTGGTTAGAGCATCTGAATAGTGAGGGGATCTCTGCCCTGGCTATCTGGTTACAGAGTATCTGAATAGTGAGGAGGATCTCTGCCCTGGCTATCTGGTTACAGAGCATCTGAATAGTGAGGGGAATCTCTGCCCTGCTATCTGGATACAGAGCATCTGAATAGTGAGGTGGATCTCTGCCCTGGCTATCTGGTTACAGAGCATCTGAATAGTGAGGCGATCTCTGCCCTGGCTATTTGGTTACAGAGCATCTGAATAGTGAGGGGGATCTCTGCCCTGCTATCTGGATACAGAGCATCTGAATAGTGAGGTGGATCTCTGCCCTGGCTATCTGGTTACAGAGCATCTGAATAGTGAGGGGGATCTCTGCCCTGGCTATCTGGCTACATCTGAATAGTGAGGGGGATCTCTGTCCTGGCTATCTGGCTACAGAGCATCTGAATAGTGAGGGGGATCTCTGCCCTGGCTATCTGGTTACATCTGAATAGTGAGGTGGATCTCTGCCCTGGCTATCTGGTTACAGAGCATCTGAATAGTGAGGGGGATCTCTGCCCTGGCTATCTGGTTACATCTGAATAGTGAGGTGGATCTCTGCCCTGGCTATCTGGTTACAGAGCATCTGAATAGTGAGGGGATCTCTGCCCTGGCTATCTGGTGACAGAGCATCTGAATAGTGAGGGGGATCTCTGCCCTGGCTATCTGGTTACAGAGCATCTGAATAGTGAGGGGGATCTCTGCCCTGGCTATCTGGTTACAGAGCATCTGAATAGTGAGGGGGATCTCTGCCCTGGCTATCTGGTTACAGAGCATCTGAATAGTGAGGTGGATCTCTGCCCTGGCTATCTGGTTACATCTGAACAGTGAGGTGGATCTCTGCCCTGGCTATCTGGCTACATCTGAATTGTGAGGGGGATCTCTGCCCTGGCTATCTGGTTACAGAGCATCTGAATAGTGAGGTGGATCTCTGCTAGTGTTGGGCGAACAGTGTTCGCCACTGTTCGGGTTCTGCAGAACATCACCCTGTTCGGGTGATGTTCGAGTTCGGCCGAACACCATCAGGTGTTCGGCCAAACCGTTCGGCCACATGGCCGAACTAAGAGCGCATGGCCGAACGTTCCCCGAACGTTCGGCTAGCGCTGTGATTGGCCGAACGGGTCACGTGGTTCGGACCCGAACGCGCTCTGATTGGCCGAACGGTCACGTGGTTCGGGTAAATAAATACCCGAACCACGTCATATCTCCGCCATTTGTCTGTGGGTTTAGCTTTGGGTAGGCAGGCAGGGTAGTTCGCTCTCCAGCCACGCTAGCCAGGGTCCCCCCAGTCATTGTGTGTCGCTGCTGGGAACAGTAGTACACCGCTCGCTCAGCCACACTATATATAGCTTTGTTTACTGCCACTGTGTACCTCGCTCAGCCACACTATATATAGCATTGTGTTTACTGCCACTCTGTGTACACGGCTCAGCCAGACTATATAGCATTGTGTGTACTGCCACTGTGTACCTCGCTCAGCCACGCTATATATAGCATTGTGTTTACTGCCACTCTGTGTACACCGCTCAGCCAGACTATATAGCATTGTGTGTACTGCCACTCTGTGTACACGGCTCAGCCAGACTATATAGCATTGTGTGTACTGCCACTCTGTGTACACCGCTCAGCCAGACTATATAGCATTGTTTACTGCCACTCTATGTACACGGCTCAGCCAGACTATATAGCATTGTTTACTGCCACTCTGTGTACACCGCTCAGCCAGACTATATAGCATTGTGTGTACTGCCACTCTGTGTACACCGCTCAGCCAGACTATATAGCATTGCGTACTCTGCCAGTCAGTGTGTATATTGCTGGGATCAGTAATACTCCACTCACCGCCAACCACTATATGAGCTCACCATGAGTTCCTCAGAGACCTCCGCTGTGAGCAGCACTCCCAACAACAGCAACAGCCAACGCCCCACGCAAGCTATAACATCCACCCCAGCAGCCAGTGGTCAGCAGCAGCCCTCCCCGGAGGAGAACGTTGTGTCCATCGGTCCGTCGCCAGAGCGATTAATGAGGGCTGCCATTGAGGAGATGATGGGGCCTGATGTGGAGGAGGAGGTCTGGCTCAGGCCAGCATCCCAAGTTAATGTTGAGGACGATGAGGGGTCTGTGTCTGGGGATGTTGGGGTGGCAGAGGTGGTGGGTGGGTCAGACTCAGGAGAAGAGTTGTATGATGAGGATGATGATCGGGACCATCTGTATGTGCCTCAGAGTCCGACCCCGGAAAACATGTTGTATCGTGTGTTTAGGTACTAAAATCTGCGTTCCCACTTCCCAGTACTGCCCGCAGTGCCCGGGTCCACGGATCCATATAATTTTTTGGGCAGCACTATCAAACTGTGGTACTATGAGTGAGTTGCCATGGTCCTTCTGTGCTGCCTGTCACACTCACCGTCTGTCTGCAGAGGGATTGTTCAACACAGCTACGCCATCTGACATGTAGTCCTGGACCTTGACCATCTTCTCCAGGCGATTGGTGTTGGAGGACGTGGAACTGCCCGATTGCTGTTCTGTGGGCTGCTGCATGGGTGTCAGAAAATGTTCCCACTCCAAGGACACTGCCAATACCATTCCCTTTTCGGCACTAGCAGCAGCTTGTGTTCTTTGCTGCCCTCCTGGTCCTCCTGGGTTTGCTGAAGTCAGTCTGTCGGCGTACAACTGGCTAGAGAAAGAGGAGGATGTCAATCTCCTCTCTAAAGTCTCCATCCTCAAGGGCCTGCTGGAATTGTTCCATTTTTTACCTGTCTGACACTTTCTTCAATCAGTTTTTTAACATTGTGTTTGTATAAACTGGGTATAAACCCAGTAATTGGTGTTGTCCAGATTCCAGAATAATGAATAATAATGAATAGTGAATAATGCGCGGGCCGCGTTCAATGCAGTCTAGCATGAATTGAGCCATGTGTGCCAGAGAGTCCTGCCAGACTCCTCTGTCTTCATGTTCTTGTGAGCGTTGTGATTGTTGTGATGCACCATATTCGTCACCAGCATCACTTTCTTCCTCTTCTGCTGTCCATTCCCGCTAAATTGTGGAAGTCCAACGTGCACCGCTCTGTCCCTCGGCAGTGGGGGCATCCAATTCCTGCTCCAACTCCAGCTGTTCCTCGTCCTGTTCTTTGTCATAGCTGGGACCAGCGTTTCCTGAGGCAGGTTGCCTGATGTTGGTATCATCACGCTGATCATTTTCATCTTCAGAATCCCCCACCTGCATCATGCCAGCGGTTTCCATCTTCAACATTGATTTCTTCAGTAAACACAGCAGTGGTATTGTAATGCTGACTGTAGAGTTGTCACTGCTCAGTCACGCAACGTGGATTGCTCAAAATTTTGGAGGACTTGGCAGAGATCCAACATGGTGGCCGAATCAGATCCACAGAAGCTTGGTAGCTAGCTGCTGGAATGCACCTCGGCACTGCGCAAAAGCGTGCCAGCATGTGCAGCGTAGAATTCCAGCGCGTAGGGAGGGACATCACCCAGCGAGCGATGGTGCGCTAGATTAAAGCGCTCCTGCATCTCTTGGTGAGTCCTTCAGAAGCGGTACTGGACTTTTAACAATGTTTTTTTTTTTTCCTTCAACAGAAGATCTGCCACGTTGGAGTGAGGAGGACGCCGCCGACCCCGACACCAAGCTGAACCCCGGCGAACTCCAAGCAGAGGATCTTCAGGAACCCTCAAGGCTTTGAGCAAGCTGAGGAGGATCAGCAGTCCCGACGAGACCTCTCCTCATATGCGACTGAGTGCAGTGGAGCTCCCCAGAACAACCTCTCAGTTGTCACTTTGTCACTGGTCACTTTGTCACTTTGTCATTTTGTCACTTGTCACTTTGTCACTTGTCACTTTGTCACTTGTCACTTTGTCACTTGTCACTTGTCACTTTGTCATTTTGTCACTTTGTCATTTTGTCACTTTGTCACTGGTCACTTTGTCACTTTTCACTTGGTCACTTGTCACTTGGTCACTTGTCCAGATGATCTCGGTACACCTCCTGCGATTCAAATTCCTGCACACATTGCTCTGGGATTTGGGTGTGATGAATGATGCATCTAACTGGCCACCGGAGGCAATTAAGGCCTTCAAAACATTGAAAGCAGCTTTCTGTTCCGCCCCCATTTTGCGTCATGTTGAGTTGTTGACGTCATGTTCATCCTCGGCCTCGCCTTGCATTTCAGTGCGAGGTGCATTTTCCACAGAAAAAGGTTGTGAATCCGGGCACAACATTTGTGGCTGTTCCATTGACCTTTCACAGGTAGAAGATTGTGGGGGTGGGAATAGCTCCTCCGAATAGCCCATTGTGTCCTGAAAACTACTCATTGCATTGCTTTGCGCACACATTTTTTTGTCCTCATGCAAGGCCTGAGTTGCACCTGAAAGCGTGGCCTTCTCCTCCTGCGCCTCCTCCTGTTCCATCACGTCTGCTGCTGCTGGGTTAGCGTTGACGCCCGGTCCCTGTTTATTGAACCTCTTATCTTTATTACATTTATGACTGCATGGCGGTAAAAAGCATGCTATCCGCATGCTTCTTGTCCTCATGCAAGGCCTGGGATGTTGTGTCTCAAAAAGCATGGCCCTCTCCTCCTGCGCCTGCTCCTGTTCCATCACGTGTGCTGCTGCTGCTGGGTTAGCGTTACCGGTCCCTTTTCCTGGAACCTGTTCTCTGTATTACATTTATGACTGCATGGCGACAAAAAGCATGTTACCTGTGCAAAGAAACATGACATTTTCCACATTTAAAAGACAGTTTTTCCTTTGAAACTTTACAATCAATTTTCTCAAAAACTATAAGCTCTTTTTCAAAAAAAATTTTCCCTCTTGTACCCACTCCCAAGGTGCACATACCCTGCAAATTTGGGGTATGTAGCATGTAAGGAAGCTTTACAAAGCACGAAAGTTCGGGTCCCCATTGACTTCCATTATGTTCGGAGTTCGGCGCGAACACCCGAACATCGCGGCGATGTTCGGCGAACGTTCGCGAACCCGAACATCTAGGTGTTCGCCCAACACTAATCTCTGCCCTGGCTATCTGGTTACAGAGCATCTGAATAGTGAGGGGGATCTCTGCCCTGGCTATCTGGTTACACAGCATCTGAATAGTGAGGGGGATCTCTGCCCTGGCTATCTGGTTACAGAGCATCTGAATAGTGAGGGGATCTCTGCCCTGGCTATCTGGTTACAGAGCATCTGAATAGTGAGGGGATCTCTGCCCTGGCTATCTGGTTACATCTGAATAGTGAGGGGGATCTCTGCCCTGCTATCTGGTTACAGAGCATCTGAATAGTGAGGGGGATCTCTACCCTGGATATCTGGTTACAGAGCATCTGAATAGTGAGGGGGATCTCTGCCCTGCTATCTGGTTACATCTGAATAGTGAGGGGGATCTCTGCCCTGGCTATCTGGCTACAGAGCATCTGAATAGTGAGGGGGATCTCTGCCCTGGCTATCTGGTTACACAGCATCTGAATAGTGAGGGGGATCTCTGCCCTGGCTATCTGGTTACATCTGAATTGTGAGGGGGATCTCTGCCCTGGCTATCTGGTTACAGAGCATCTGAATAGTGAGGTGGATCTCTGCCCTGGCTATCTGGTTACAGAGCATCTGAATAGTGAGGGGGATCTCTGCCCTGGCTATCTGGTTACACAGCATCTGAATAGTGAGGGGGATCTCTGCCCTGGCTATCTGGTTACATCTGAATAGTGAGGGGGATCTCTGCCCTGGCTATCTGGTGACAGAGCATCTGAATAGTGAGGGGGATCTCTGCCCTGGCTACCTGGTTACAGAGCATCTGAATAGTGAGGGGGATCTCTGCCCTGCTATCTGGTTACAGAGCATCTGAATAGTGAGGGGGATCTCTGCCCTGGCTATCTGGTTACACAGCATCTGAATAGTGAGGGGGATCTCTGCCCTGGCTATCTGGTTACAGAGCATCTGAATAGTGAGGGGGATCTCTGCCCTGCTATCTGGTTACACAGCATCTGAATAGTGAGGGGATCTCTGCCCTTGCTATCTGGTTGCATCTGAATAGTGAGGGGGATCTCTGCCCTGGCTATCTGGTTACATCTGAATAGTGAGGGGGATCTCTGCCCTGGCTATCTGGTTACTCAGCATCTGAATAGTGAGGATGATCTCTGCCCTGGCTATCTGGTTACAGAGCATCTGAATAGTGAGGGGGATCTCTGTCCTGGCTATCTGGTGACAGAGCATCTGAATAGTGAGGGGGATCTCTGCCCTGGCTATCTGGTTACAGAGCATCTGAATAGTGAGGGGATCTCTGCCCTGGCTATCTGGTTACAGAGCATCTGAATAGTGAGGGGGATCTCTGCCCTGGCTATCTGGTTACATCTGAATAGTGAGGGGGATCTCTGCCCTGGCTATGTGGTTACAGAGCATCTGAATAGTGAGGGGGATCTCTGCCCTGGCTATGTGGTTACAGAGCATCTGAATAGTGAGGTGGATCTCTGCCCTGGCTATCTGGTTACAGAGCATCTGAATAGTGAGGGGGATCTATGCCCTGGCTATCTGGTGACAGAGCATCTGAATAGTGAGGGGGATCTCTGCCCTGGCTATCTGGTTACATCTGAATAGTGAGGTGGATCTCTGCCCTGGCTATCTGGTGACAGAGCAATTGAATAGTGAGGGGGATCTCTGCCCTGGCTATCTGGTGACAGAGCATCTGAATAGTGAGGGGGATCTCTGCCCTGGCTATCTGGTTACACAGCATCTGAATAGTGAGGGGGATCTCTGCCCTGGCTATCTGGTTACATCTGAATAGTGAGGTGGATCTCTGCCCTGGCTATCTGGTTACATCTGAATAGTGAGGAGGATCTCTGCCCTGGCTATGTGGTTACAGAGCATCTGAATAGTGAGGTGGATCTCTGCCCTGGCTATCTGGTTACATCTGAATAGTGAGGGGGATCTCTGCCCTGGCTATGTGGTTACAGAGCATCTGAATAGTGAGGTAGATCTCTGCCCTGGCTATCTGGTGACAGAGCATCTGAATAGTGAGGTGGATCTCTGCCCTGGCTATCTGGTTACATCTGAATAGTGAGGTGGATCTCTGCCCTGCTATCTGGTTACATCTGAATAGTGAGGGGGATCTCTGCCCTGCTATCTGGTTACATCTGAATAGTGAGGGGGATCTCTGCCCGGGCTATCTGGTTACAGAGCATCTGAATAGTGAGGGGGATCTCTGCCCTGGCTATCTGGTTACAGAGCATCTGAATAGTGAGGGGGATCTCTGCCCTGGCTATCTGGTTACATCTGAATAGTGAGGTGGATCTCTGCCCTGGCTATCTGGTTACATCTGAATAGTGAGGTGGATCTCTGCCCTGGCTATCTGGTTACATCTGAATAGTGAGGTGGATCTCTGCCCTGGCTATCTGGTTACATCTGAATAGTGAGGGGGATCTCTGCCCTGCTATCTGGTTACATCTGAATAGTGAGGGGGATCTCTGCCCGGGCTATCTGGTTACAGAGCATCTGAATAGTGAGGGGGATCTCTGCCCTGGCTATCTGGTTACAGAGCATCTGAATAGTGAGGGGGATCTCTGCCCTGGCTATCTGGTTACATCTGAATAGTGAGGTGGATCTCTGCCCTGGCTATCTGGTTACATCTGAATAGTGAGGGGGATCTCTGCCCTGGCTATGTGGTTACAGAGCATCTGAATAGTGAGGGGGATCTCTGCCCTGGCTATGTGGTGACAGAGCATCTGAATAGTGAGGGGGATCTCTGCCCTGGCTATCTGGTTACAGAGCATCTGAATAGTGAGGTAGATCTCTGCCCTGGCTATCTGGTTACAGAGCATCTGAATAGTGAGGTGGATCTCTGCCCTGGCTATGTGGTTACAGAGCATCTGAATAGTGAGGTAGATCTCTGCCCTGGCTATCTGGTGACAGAGCATCTGAATAGTGAGGGGATCTCTGCCCTGGCTATCTGGTTACAGAGCATCTGAATAGTGAGGTGAATCTCTGCCCTGGCTATCTGGTTACAGAGCATCTGAATAGTGAGGTGGATATCTTATCTTTCAATATGCTTGTGAAGTGCTAGAAATCCTGTATGTATCAGTCATATTGGTTGCATTCCTCTGTGCTATTGCTCTTATTAATAACCCATATTGTGATACAAGAGCCTTAATTAGGGAAAGTTGTGTGATTTTATACATTTATGGATTTTATGCATTTACAGGAACTAGAGTTATGCACTGGTAGGCAGCACTGTGTTAGCATTTCTGATATGTGAAGTTTTTTTGCCAGAAATAAAGAATTTAATACTTTGCACAGTTCAGTCTTTATTTTCTTATTTACTATATTTATAACTCTTCATGTAGAGCTGATTCTAATTGATATCCTTTATCACCAGGGCAGTTTCTAGGCTAAAATGCACCCAGGGCGAGGGTGTAAAAATTGTGCCTTCCCTCCCTGTTTAACAGGAAGCAGCGTGTGTATCAGCGCCTATGCAGGAGACCGGTGGCGAGTAAGTGAGCGGCGATTGGAACCAGGGAGGTGAGTTACTATTTTCAGTGAACGCTTCCCTGCGCTAACTCTGCAGTCTGGAGGGAGGAGCACGGAGGGCGGCTCAGGGAGAGGAAGTGAGGAAGAGGTCGGGCTGCCCTTCCCGCGGCGCGGGTCCCCCCTCCATCACAGCGCCCTCCTCCCAATAGCGCTCAAGGCAGCTGCACTGGCCGCACGGCCCTAGAAACGTGCCTGCAGCCACCTAGGGTTGAGCCGAAATTTTCGAAATTTCGCGTTACTATAATTACGCATGCGAAATTTGCTATTACGATGCGAAATTATGGTAGCGTAATTGAAAATACCATAAGCGTAATTTTCAACGCGGAATTTCGCATTTCGTTTATAACGTAATTTCGCGTTAAACCATACCGTAATTTCGCGTTAAACCATACCGTAATTTCGCATTTCTTCGTAATTTCGCGAATTTCGTAATTACTTGTTAGCTATAAAAAATTACTTGTTCACATTAGCCAATCAGAAGCGAATCAGCGGTAGTCAGACGAACGCTAACAAATTTTTGCATATAAACGCTTTTTCGCGTTAAATAATGTAAAAACTAAGCATGCGCAGTTCAAGGGTGTAAACTACGCTTACAAACGTTTGCATGCAAGGCAAACGTAATTTCGCGATACCCACCGTAACGCGAAAACGACGCGAAAATTAACGCTTACAGTAATATAAACTATCGCGAAATTACGTTATGTAACTACGCTTACAAACGGTTGCATGCAAGGCAAACATAATTTCGCGATACCCGCTGTAATGCGAAAATTACGCAAAAATTACGCTTACGTGGAATTTCGCGAAATCCTTCTTCATTACGATTATGTACTTACGGCCATAATCGTAATTACACTAATTACGCAAAATTTCGCGAAATCGTAATTAAGTCATTACGCTCATCTCTACAGCCACCTAACCATGATACATGCAATGGCACTGACATGCTACTATGCAGCAGCCACCTAACCTAACCATGATATACGCAATGACATGCTACTACGCTGCAGCCGCCTAACCATGATACACTCAATGGCACTGGCTTGCTACTACGCATGCAGCCACCTAACCTAACCATGATACATGCAATGGCACTGACATGCTACTACGCATGCAGCCACCTAACCTAACCATGATACACGCAATGGCACTGACATGCTACTATGCAGCAGCCGCCTAACCTAACCATGATACATGCAATGGCACTGACATGCTACTACGCAGCAGCCACCTAACCTAACCATGATACATGCAATGGCACTGGCATGCTACTACGCAGCAGCCACCTAACCTAACCATGATACATGCAATGGCACTGACATGCTACTATGCAGCAGCCGCCTAACCTAACCATGATACATGCAATGGCACTGACATGCTACTACACAGCAGCCACCTAACCTAACCATGATACATGCAATGGCACTGACATGCTACTACGCTGCAGCCACCTAACCTAACCATGATACATGCAATGGCACTGGCATGCTACTATGCAGCAGCCGCCTAACCTAACCATGATACATGCAATGGCACTGGCATGCTACTACGCAGCAGCCGCCTAACCTAACCATGATACATGCAATGGCACTGGCATGCTACTACGCAGCAGCCACCTAACCTAACCATGATACATGCAATGGCACTGGCATGCTACTACGCAGCAGCCGCCTAACCTAACCATGATACATGCAATGGCACTGGCATGCTACTACGCAGCAGCCACCTAACCTAACCATGATACATGCAATGGCACTAGCATGCTACTATGCTGCAGCCACCTAACCTAACCATGATACATGCAATGGCACTAGCATGCTACTATGCAGCAGCCACCTAACCTAACCATGATACATGCAATGGCACTGGCATGCTACTACGCAGCAGCCACCTAACCTAACCATGATACATGCAATGGCACTGGCATGCTACTACGCAGCAGCCGCCTGACCTAACCATGATACATGCAATGGCACTGGCATGCTACTACGCAGCAGCCACCTAACCTAACCATGATACATGCAATGGCACTAGCATGCTACTATGCTGCAGCCACCTAACCTAACCATGATACATGCAATGGCACTGGCATGCTACTACGCAGCAGCCACCTAACCTAACCATGATACATGCAATGGCACTGGCATGCTACTACGCAGCAGCCACCTAACCTAACCATGATACATGCAATGGCACTAGCATGCTACTATGCTGCAGCCACCTAACCTAACCATGATACATGCAATGGCACTGGCATGCTACTACGCTGCAGCCACCTAACCTAACCATGATACATGCAATGGCACTGGCATGCTACTATGCTGCAGCCACCTAACCTAACCATGATACATGCAATGGCACTGTTTGACTCTACCAACTTTCGGTAACATGCGTGACCTTGCTGCAACAGTGGAAAGTCAAATTAGCTGTGCCGAAAAATAGAAAATGATGGTGTGACTCAAAAAGGGGACGGGGACTTTTAGTTAAAGCACCCAGACAAACAACTTGGAAATGTAGAACTTTGTGTTCTGTGAAAAGCTGTTATTTTTTCTTTTATTTTATATATTCTTTTTTATGGATCAATTTTGGAAAAATTACATTTTACTTACTATTCTAAATCAATTCAAATAAAAATGTTTGAAAAAACAAAAAACAAACTGTTCCTAAACTTAGACTTTAAAGCGGATCCGAGATAAAAAACGAACTATAACAAGTAACTTGTCTATATATCTTATCTAAAGTTTAGATAGTTCACACAGCATATCTGGCTGCAAACAGCTTCAAAAGTTTATGATTATTTCTTCCTGTGATACAATGACAGCAGCCATGTTCTGTTTGTCACATTGTCACAGGCTGAGGGCTGGAGATGCTATCAGCTTGCCTGTGTGTAAATTCAGTCCCCTCTCCTCCCTCCCCCACTCTGCCTCTGAAATCAATGGCTAGTAACCTCCTCCTCCTCCTGCCCAGACTGAGCTCCCATAAGCCCTTGCTACAGTGCCAAGGCACAAAAGGAGCTGTGGGCGAGGCTTGTTTAGTTTATAGGGAATTAGAGTATTAAAACAAAACAAAAAGTATTGGGCTTGAGGAGGAATGCCCTATAAACTATATGAAAGGAACACAATTAGGCAATAAGTAAAAGTTTATCTCGGATTCACTTTAAAGTCCCTCTCTACTAATTGTGGCAGCAGACAAAAAGAAAAAAAGCGCACTCAAATACAGAAGCGGTAAGCGGCCGGCAGGCCAAGGAATAACCTCACCTTGAAAAGTTGCTGGTATGCCCTTATGTGAGCTCCAGCAGTAGAGCTTTGTCCCTCTAGCCAGAAACTGGGCTTGTGATATCTGCATCTCACTCCTCCTGGCTCACCTCTGCAGTTCGAGTTGAAGATTTTTCCCGCACTAACCAGCTGCGTGCGACTCCTTTCTCTGGGCAGCACTGCGCAAACTCACAGAGCAGAAATAATACCAACGAAATGCTGTACAGACGGCAAGGAGCCCACCCATCGTCCTGCAGTGCACCAGCAGGAGTCGCACACAGCTAATTACAGTGGGAACAAATCTTCAGCTCGTATTGCGGAGGTGGCGGGGGCGTTTTTTTGAGCGAACGGGGGAGTTTTTTTGCTAATAGACTGCAACTGGGGCTGGGGAGAGGGAGGAGGTGGGGTCCCCTGCAATGGCAGAAGTCGCAGGGCTGTTTGTTACCCTCACAATAACAGACTTTCTGTACTCCTCCTGGGGGGGGGGGGGGGGGGGGGGGGGGCTTCTAGTCCTTGAGGGTCAATATGAAGCAACAGTGGTCAAACATCGAGAGAACTAAAGTTACAGTGTGATAGTGTTTTGTTGTTTTTTGTTTTTGTTTTTCTTTATGCTTTTCTAATCTTCCAGGAGTAGTGGAAGGGAGGCAGTAGCAAAGATTTATGACTGGAGAGGAGTTTTTTAAGTTTAGAAAGTTTACAATCAATACAAAGATAAACACTTTTTTTTGTTCAACTCCCAGAGTCCTTCTTTAGGTTGGAGAAACGTTTATCCATCACGAGGGCAGCAGCGATTCCTCCACATCAGATCGTTACTTAGTGCCTGTGTGCCAATGCATCTCGCCTGTCCTGTGGCTGAGAGCTGACATTAATGGTGATGAGAAATGTATTGATGCTCTGCAGGAAGATGTAATATCTGTGTGGTCTGGACAGAATTCACTCTCTCCTCTGTGGGACTTCCAGGCCAACTCATGTCTGGGCTCTCGCCAGATACCGATCTTATGAAAGGGGGGAGGTGGGGTCTGTCCTCTGTGAGATGTTAATCCTAAAACACTCTGACAGGTGCACAATATCCACATTTCATCCAGTTAAGTGGCATTAAAGTCTGGCTCAGATCAGGCCGTAGTGTCTGAGACATGGATAGATAGATAGATAGATAGATAGATAGATAGATAGATAGGCTGACAGATAGATAGATAGATAGATAGATAGATAGATAGATAGATAGATAGATAGATAGATAGATGGATAGATATATATAGAGATAAATAGATAGATAGATAGATAGATAGATAGATAGATAGATAGATAGATAGATAGAAAGATAGGCAGATAGATAGATAGATAGATAGATAGATAGATAGATAGATAGATAGATAGATAGATGATGGATAGATATATATAGAGATAGATAGATAGATAGATAGATAGATAATTTTTAAAGGGAACCTGAACCGAGTAAATTTTTTAAAATAAATATATCTGGAAATGAATATCACATACTTAACTCGCCGTCAGTTCCTTTCAGAAACTCACCATTTTTTTTAACAATGATTCCATCCAGTTCTGACAAGATTTTGTCAGATCTGAAATATATCAGTTGCTGTCAGTTATAACTGAAAGGACAACTGATGAGCAAGGTAATGTCAAAATGTTTGTGAAACCTGGATGTAAAAAAAAAAAGTGTGGTTATTAAGATATTGCCCTTATTCAATTCACTTTTTTTTTGAAGATTTCAGGTCTACTTTAAACTGCAATATTATTTTGTACTTTTCTAATTGGGCTGTTTGTAAAAGTGGTAATGAGCTTAAAGTAAACCTAAAGTGAAGCAAAAAAAAAGGGTTTCACTTACCTGTGGCTTCTACCAGCCCCCTGCAGCCATCCTGAGCCTGCATCGGTCCTCAACTGCCCTCCGGTCCCCCGCCGCTGCTTAGTTTAATTTTCAGCCAACTGGTGGGCCACTGCGCCTGCACGGCCCTGGCCGCCCGCATCCTTATCCCGTTGGCAAGAACAGGCCAACAGGAACGCGAACGAGGATGAGCGCTGCCAGGGCCGTGCAGATGCAGTGGCCCGCCGACTGTCAGTTGGCGGGGGACCGAGGATCGTTGAGGACCGGGGTGGGCACAGGGCAACTGCAGGGGGCTTGTAGAAGAGACAGGTAAGTGAAACTTTTTTTTTTTCCTTCGCTTAAGGTACAAAATAATGTTGCAGTTTAAAGGGGCACTACAGAGAAAAACTGTAAAATTTTAAATATGTGCAAACATATACAAATAAGAAGTACGTCTTTTTCAGAGTAAAATGAGCCATACATTTTTTTCTCTTATGTTGTTGTCACTTACAGTAGGTAGTGGAAATCTGACAGAAGTGACAGGTTTTGGACTAGTCCATGTCTTCATAGGGGATTCTCAGGGATTTATTTATTTTCAAAAGCACTTAGTGAATGGCAGTTGCTTTGTCCAACTGCCAAAAAACTGTGTAGCGAGCAGGGAAGCTGGCCAGCATCATTGTTTAAATCCTTTTTAGGGAATATCTTTCTAAAAAATAAAAGCCTTGCTGAGAACCCCCTATGAAGAGATGGACTAGTCCAAAACCTGTCACTTGTCAGATTTCTACTGCCTACTGTAAGTGACAGCAACATGGGAGAAAAGTAATTTATGGCTCATTTTACTCTGGAAAAAACGTACTTCTTATTTGTTTAGGTTTGCACATATTTCAAATGTTACAATTTTTCGCCATAGTGCCCCTTTAAGTGGGCCTGAACTCTTGCAAAGGACAGAAGGAAAGCAGAAGAAATGCCCTCTGTATGTATTTAGAAATTCCCCCTCATGTGTGACTAATCACCTGTGGAATTTGATCTCCCAGCTGTGTCAGCTCAGGAATCTCCTCTGCCACGGCAGATCTGCTAATGTGTAAACACTGGATGTTAACAATATGTCTGCTTCCATGAAAGCAGGAAGTATACACACTGCAGATTTATTGCAGGATTTGTATCAGCTGTAACAAAGAAATGTTTTTCTTCAAAGGTTATTATGCTGTTGCTTATCTTTTTTGCAGAGAAGAGGTTCTGAGTTCAGGTCCACTTTATCCGGTCATCAGGCCAATCGTCAGCTTTATAAATAAGCCCCGTAGTTATCGTACGGTAAGCATGGGAGACCGCGGACGTATCAAGAACGCTTCTCTCTCTTTTTGCTGTGTTTCTCCAGCCTACCATGCCTTTCTATCCATCCTCGGAAAATTGAGATAAATGAAAATGATACAGTACATGCCATGCTAAAAGCAAACATTTATCTAAACGACATTAGTTCCTGCCCGCTGGGGGCATCTTCCGCTCTCTGCCGAATGTAACGCAAGATAAAAGATACAAGCTTGGCGGGAAATTCTTCAGCTTTTTGTCGTAAAGGTCACCCATACCTGTTAATGGAAAGTCTCTTATTAACATCGCTGCACAAAATGTTGTCTCGCTTTGTCCCCGTTCAGCACAAGCAACTTTTCGCACAAAGCGCGGGCGCACGCGGCACGTATGTGTATAATTTTGCAGCAGGTAGTTACCTTGACTGCAGACGGGAGAAATAATGGCTGCGCCTTGAAACCTTTTATCTGGGACGGTATTAATAATAATCTAAAGATTGCGAATGTGTACATCAAAACAAACAAAGCGCGGAGTGGAGGAGGGGGGTGCGGTGTCGTCAGAATGTAATCCTCTGCAATCTTTTCCAGCATTCTGCCTTGTTACAGAGCTCTCGTGTGCACTCACAGCGCAGTACGTGAAATGAGTAAACCTGGTTTGAAAGGGATATTTATTATAAATGGATTCGCCTGTATAAGAAGCCTCGGATGGAGAGAGTGTCATTATGTGACTGCGGTACTGCTTATCAGCTTTGTGGATGCTTAATAGCTGCAGATCAACCACGACTCCAGCACAAGGGCCTGCTGCATCTAAAGCAGGGGCGTAACTACAAATCGCTGAATCACTGGGCCCCCCTGCAAAACTGGATGGGACCTCCTCCCCCCGCAGCCGCGCTGTACACAAGACCCTGCTGAACGGGAGCAGGAAAAAATGGCGCATGTTCAAAATAGCGGGCATTGTATGGAACGAGGAGTGCGCCCGGGGCCAGCTTAGGACAAGTGGAGGACTGGTAATGTATATAGCACTGAACGCTGGTCACCGGGGGATACATTACACATTAGGGGGACAGCGTCGGGGTGGTGTGGCGGTCAGATGCGGCTGACTTGGACCATTCTGGATCAATTTTAGCACAAAATTGATCAGGATCTCTCTCTAATCATATTTGATCAGAGAGATTTGTCTCTTGGTCAAATCTGCCCATCATCGCTCAATGTATGGCTACCTTAAAGGGGCACGATGGCGAAAAATTGTGAAATGTAGAAAATGTGCAAACCTATACAAATAAGAAGTACGTTTTTCCCAGAGTAAAATGAGCCATAAATTACTTTTCTCCTATGTTGCTGTCACTTACAGTAGGTAGACAGAAGCGACAGGTTTTGGACTAGTCCATCTCTTCATGGGGGGATTCTCAGTGATTTATTTATTTTCAAAAGCACTTAGTGAATGGCAGTTGCTCTGTCCAACTGCCAAAAAATAGTTTAGCGAGCAGGGAAGCTGTCCAGCATCATTGTTTAACCCTCCTGGCGGTTTGCTAAAAAATCGCCAGGGGGCAGCAAATCTTTTTTTTTAAAAATTTTTTTTTTCATGTAGCGAGACAAAGTCTCGCTACATGATAGCCGCTGCTAAGCGGCATCCCCCCAGCCCCTCCGATCGCCGCCGGCGATCGGCGATCAGGAGATCCCGTTCAAAGAACGGGATCTCCTGGAGGGCTTCCCCCGTCGCCATGGCGACGGGGCGGGATGACGTCAAAGGGGATTCCTATCCACCCCATAGAGCTGCCTGGCACTGATTGGCCAGGCAGCGCACGGGGTCTGGGGGGGGGGGCGGCTGCGGCGCGACGCATAGCGGCGGATCGGCGGGTAGCGGCGGCGATCGGGCACTGCAGGCAGCTAGCAAAGTGCTAGCTGCGTGCAGCAAAAAAAAAATTATGCAAATCGGCCCAACGGGGCCTGAGCGGTGCCTTCCGGCGGCATAGCCCGAGCTCAGCTCGGGCTTACCGCCAGGAAGGTTAAATCCTTTTTAGGCCCAGTGCACACCAAAAACCTCTAGCAGATCTGCTAACGCTAGCAGTTTTTGGAGCAGAGTTCAGAGCGATTCTAGAGAGGTTTTCTAAACATGCCTAGCGTTTTTTGGAGTGTTTTTGCGTAGCAGATTACATATATTGTTACTGAACAGCTTCTGTAACAAAAACGCCTGGAAAGCCGCTCTGATCTAGCGTTTTTCAGAGCTGTTTTCCACTTTCCTATACTTTACATTGAGGCAGAAACGCCTCAGAAATCTACAAAATGCTGCAGCCCCCGAGTTTGCGTTTGTGGAGAAAACGAACCGCTCTGGTGTGCACCAGTGAATATCTTTATAAAGAATAAAAGCCTTGCTAAGAATCCCCTATGAAGAGATGGACTAGTCCAAAACCTGTCGCTTCTGTCAGATTTCTACTACCTACTGTACTACTGTAAGTGACAGCAACTTAGGAGAAAAGTAATTTATGGCTCATTTTACTCTGGAAAAAAACGTACTTCTTATGTGTTTATGTTGCACATATTTTAAATGTTACAATTGTTCTCCATAGTGCCCCTTTAAGGCTTCTATTGTCTGCTACCAAGTGTAAATTTGAAAAAATCCTCCTCATACACAATACGATCTGACTGCAATATCTCTGAGGAAGATTAGTATCAGAGGGATGTCCGAGCTCTGTACTCTCTGCTGAGGAGGTGCAGCTTTCACCATCTGGAAATGACCTCCTACATATATTATTGATCTCTCCTGGACTTTTCTTCGGAGATGTTTATTCAGTTCATAAAGTTTGGATGAGGTTTGTGGATGTATTTCACTGTATGGTCAGACAGAGACAGTGCAGACGTTTTCTGTGTTAGTTTTGATATCTCTTATTTCCATTGCCTGATAAGCAGCAGCATTTGTAGAACGTGTCAGCTAAACATGAAAGCGGGACTTGGGCTGCGATATGGAATTAGTTTTATGCACAGTATAAGTCTGGAGTGAAGATGTCAAAGCAGTGATCAGGATAAAGCGATCGCTACGCCGGTCCGAACTGTGCAGCGAATGGCTCATCTGATTGCCGGCAGCCGTGGTGTCAGCGCACAGGCAAAATATTGCCTCTAATGAGGGGAGGAATTGTGCTCTGCAGCATAAACACAATTCCCCCGCCGAATACAAGAAACAGACATGAGAGGATATCCCACTAATTAGCATGGAACAGAAAATGGCTTGGGAGCATAAAGAGAATATGGAAGGAGGCCGACAATTACGTGGAATGGTAGCTACACACCTTTGCAGCCATCCTTGTAAAACATAAAAATAAGAAATTATACATAGGGTGATTACCATCCGCCATTCATCTCATTTTTTGTTACCTCACAAAGTTGCGGCAGACATATCAGTTAAGATCATTTCTGTTTTGTCCTAATTGAGTTTTGTCAGCGAGGAATCGTTCTCGGCTATGGCTGGGATCATACTCGGCGAAAAGCTGGCACTGTGAATTTTTGATGGACAGCGATTAGATTAACGGTCCAATTTCTAATGAAAAATCGTTTGAAATTCTGCAATTAGAAATTCTGATTGGATTGGTAGTAAATAATCTCCGGTGATGGGCACAATTGATTTTTTTTAGCAAACCATAACTTGGATTTTCTTGTTAGTTGCGATAGATAGGAAGCAAAGACTGGTTCGTTGATGTCGTAGTGAACGATTTCACTTCCGATCAGAATTATCTGATCGCTCGAATGATTTTTTGCTAGAAATTGGATCGTTAGTGGACACCTTTAAGGGGCATACAGACATGCGACTAAAGTCGTTGGTAACGAACGACTAACGATCGTTTATAACGACGATCGTTACAAAATAACCGCTAACGATCGTTAAGGGTAACGATCAGCGACTGAAGTCGTTGCAAACTGGAAATCCGTCCTGGCGGATTTTTTGTAACGACGATCGTTAGCAAAAGTACGTGTGTATGGTGATCGTTACAAAAACGATCGTTCGTTAAGTACCGTACATGCGCAGACAGAGAGAGAGAGACAGAGAGATGTATATAGATATATGTATATATATATATATATATATATATATATATATATATATATATATATATATATATGTATATATAGATGTAGATAGATGTATAGATATATATATAGATATATAGATATATATATATATATATATATATATATATGTATCTATAGATGTACATAGATGTGTGTGTGTGTATATATATATATATATATATAGATAGATAGATAGATAGATAGATAGATAGATAGATAGATCTGTACGCAACTTCCTCTTTCCTACTGGCCATTAACAATGACGTTCGTTCCGGGTTCATTGATCTGAATAACGTTTAGCATAATAGATGCGCTGCATCATACGTTCGTCACTTCCGCATCGTTCATTCGGAAACGATCTGATCGTTTGCCACTTTCAACACCTCTTTACTAACGACCTTTTCATTTCTCTCCTTAATTGATCGTTCGTCGTTGCTTACGAACGATCGTTATCGCATGTCTGTACGTAGCTTTAGGCTCCCGAACTGAAGACAATGGAAGGTGAGTATCAGAGTAAAGGGGCATACAGACATGCGACTAAAGTCGTTGGTAACGAACGACTAACGATCGTTTATAACGACGATCGTTACAAAATAACCGCTAACGATCGTTAAGGGTAACGATCAGCGACTGAAGTCGTTGCAAACTGGAAATCCGTCCTGGCGGATTTTTTGTAACGACGATCGTTAGCAAAAGTACGTGTGTATGCTGATCGTTACAAAAACGAACGTTCGTTAAGTACCGTACATGCGCAGACAGAGAGAGAGAGACAGAGAGATGTATATAGATATATGTATATAGATATATATATATATATGTATATATAGATGTAGATAGATGTATATAGATAGAGATATATCTATCTATATCTCTCTCTCTCTGTGTATATATATATATATATATATACTTCCGCATCGTTCGTTCGGAAACGATCTGATCGTTTGCCACTTTCAGCACCTCTTTACTAACGACCTTTTCATTTCTCTCCTTAATTGATCGTTCGTCGTTGCTTACGAACGATCGTTATCGCATGTCTGTACGTAGCTTTAGGCCACATACAGACATCAGACCATAGTCTTTGGAAACTGAAAGATCACAGACCAATCTTACCACCCTTCCTGTAGTAAAGGAGCCATACTCCTCACAGTCTTTTCTATGGAGCTGAACTCCACATCAGGAAAAAATCTTGGCAAGATGCTGCACACACAGATGCTGTACAGTATCTGCAAAAGATCTGTTCCTGCCAAAAATCCATTCCTGCAAATTGCAATGATAGTCTATGAGATCTGCAGATCATCATACACACATGATTTAACTGACATTCATCTGCAGATCAGATCCACCAGGATGGATTTTCAGATCTGCGGATCTGCAGATGAATGTCAGTTAAATCATGTGTATATGATGATCTGCAGATCTCATAGACTATCATTGCAATTTGCAGGAATGGATTTTTGGCAGGAACAGATCTTCTGCAGATACTGATCTTTTGTGTCTGTACAGCATCTGTGTGTGCAGCATCTTGCCAAGATTTTTTCCTGATGTGGAGTTCAGCTCCATAGAAAAGACTGTGTAGAGTATGGCTCTTATACTACAGGAAGGGTGGTAAGATTGGTCTGTGATCTTTCATTTTCCAAAGACTATGGTCTGATGTCTGTATGTGGCCTTAGGTACAGATTGGGGGCAGGGCCGGCACTGCCATACAGGCAAAAGGGGGCAATTGCCCCAGGGCCCCCGATCTCTGATGGGACTACTTATGAAATGCTTAAATGCATTTAAAAACAGTGTTGCTTTAGTTTGTTTTTTAACAGTTTTAAAGGCTTTGGCCTGAGCTGTAAAGCTAACGCTTAGCAGCAGTTGTAATGTTTCATGTGCTGATACATCAAAGACAATAATATTACTTTGTTTAGATTAAATGTTAAGTAAAGGTTGCAGATGAAGTAAAGGCAAGAAAAGATCACTGTCTCCTGATCTGGGAATGGCTGCATGGGGTAGCTGTGTCTCTCCATGCATTTTTATGGTACACTCATTCACTGATAACAGAATTAACTGACCAATAAGGTTTTTCTACTGTAACGGAAGGGGCAGAAAGGCAAGAATTACAAATCAGAAAACAGGAAGCACAGCAAAAAATACAGTAAAAAAATGTATAGAATTAAAATAAACTCCCAGTATATACTTAGAGTAAGGGTGGGGTCACACTATGCGCTTTGCTCGCGCTGCCCATACATTTGTACGGTGTGTTCACATATCTGCGTAATGGATCACATTATTCAAACACTTCTGGATAGCAGGTGAATTACTAAGCATGTGAGAGAGAAAATCGTTGCATCGTGCCGGCGTGGCATTGTGAACTCAGCCTTACAGAGAATCTGTATTGTGAAAATCGCACAAAAGTAAACATACCAGTGCGTTAGGGGACATCTCCTATTCCCCTCTGTCACAATTTCGCCGCTCCTCGCCACATTAAAAGTGGTTAAAAACAGTTTTAAAAAGTTTGTTTATAAACAAACAAAATGGCTACCAAAACAGGAAGTAGGTTGATGTACAATATGTCCACACATAGAAAATACATCCATACACAAGCAGGCTGTATACAGCTTTCCTTTTGAATCTCAAGAGATCATTTGTGTGTTTACCTTCTGTCCCCCTGCAGCTCTCATCCACTGTATAGTGACAGGCTGTTTCTTCCTGCAGACAGCTCTGCCCGTGTCTGTAAAGGCTCGTTTCCACTTGTGCAGCGTGCGTCTCGTAGACGCACGCCGACACTGAGCGGGTGGGCGGGATCGCAGGCGAATCCCATGAGCCGTGCCATGCACGGCTATGGGAATCGTAGCCTCCGCCGCGAATTCTGTGGGGGGTTCCGGCCGAATCGCTACTGCAAGCGATTCGGCCGGAGGCGCCGTTATCCCCTATGGCAGAGTTTCCCCGCGCGATTTGCCTGCGGGGAAACTCTGCGGATTCGCGGCCGTTTCCGCGATAGTGGAAACGGGCCCTAATTCCTCAGTATGTGTCAGCCAGCTCCTTTCACAGCCTAACAGAGGAGGATTTTTATCCAGCTCTCTTCTGTCACTGATAAGAGCAGAGACGCTGCTGGCTTATGTAAATAACACATTTGTTATGTGCATAGAGGGGGCGGGGAGGGGGGCGTGCATAGCAAATCAGCACGGAAGAGTTGGCAGCCTTCCAGACACAGGGTGACAAGTCCGACAGGGGAAAGATACATTGATTTATTACAGAGACAGTGATAGTAGAAAGAGCTGCAGTAAGCCAGAACACATTAGAACAGGTTTAGGAACTTGTAGGATGGTAGAAAACAGGATGAAATTTTTGTTACTGAGTCTCTTTAATGTTGATTAAGATAAGGTACAGCTGAAGTAAATTACTGGCACAAAATAGATTATTTTGAAAGATGACTTGAGTCTCATACTCAGGGATTGTTCACACCTAAGGCGTTTTCAAGTTTTTTTTAAGCGCCGGCGATTTTGAAAATCGCCCTAAAAGCACTTGTGCGATGATTTCCTATGAGAGTGTTCTCATCAGAGCGGTTCAATTCTGATCCGCTCACCAGAGCGCTGCCTGCACCATTTTTGGGGCGATTTGCCTCAATGCAAGGTATAGGGAAATCACAAAACGCTTGAAAAAACGCTTAGCGATTTCCCCAGCGCTTTTAAGAATAAATACATTGGGCTAGTGTTTTGCATGCACTATAACGCGCGTAACGTTTTTCGCGTGCAAACACAAATTTACACGCGAAATCGCAGCCATATTCGCCCGAAAACTAAAATTTACACACGAAAACAGCCACGATTTGCGTGCAAATTTGCTAAAATGTAAAAAAAAAAGTTACACACGTTACACCACATGAAAAACGCGACCGTAATAAGAGTTATCACGGCTTTGTGAATCAAGCCCATTGTATTTATTCTTTTCCAGGTCAAAGAGCTCACTACCTGACTAACGTCAGGAAGTGAAAAACCAAATCACTCAGCAAAAACACTTTGAAAAGTGCTTCACACAAAATCGCAACGTGCAAGTAAGCACCGGGAGGGGAAGAAAATTGTGCAAAAAATTGAAAATCGCTGGCGTCAGCAATTTCGATTTTAGATTTGAACAAAGCCTAAAGTGCAGCTGAAGTGAGAAGACTACGGAAGCTGCCATGTTTATTTTCTTTTATACAATATTAGTTGCCTGGCAGCCCTGCTGGTCTATTTGACTGCAGTAGTGTCTGAATCACACCAGAAACAAGCATGCAGCTAATCTTGTCAGACTTGACAATAATGTCAGAAACACCGGATCTGCTGCATGCTTGTTCAGGGACTATGGCTAAACATATTAGTGGCAGAGGGGCAGCAGGACAGTCAGGCAACTTGTATTGCTTAAAAGGAAATAAACATGGCAGCCTCCATATCACTCTCACTTCAGTTGTCCTTTAAGCCAAGGCCACATAGGCCATGACCTAGGGCACCACATGATTAAGGGCGGGTGGGCAGAAGGCTATACTGGGGGGACGGTCATCTGGCTTCTTATGCTAGAGGGAGGGGTCATCAAGCTATCTAAAGGGGGAGGGGTCATCAAGCTATCTAAACTGGAGGAGGGGGAAGGGTTATCTGGGTATCTATACTGGAGATTGGGGGAGGGGTCATCTGGCAACCTAAGCTGAAGGGGGGTACCTGCTGACAGTGGCCTTGGGGGGTAAAGAGTACAAATCCAGCCCTGTTCATACTTAGGAAAAGAAGGCTGAGAGGAGACTGAACCTTTCAACATATGGGCCCATATGCAATTCACTTTCTCACCTAGATTATCTCTTAAAGAGGAACTCCAGCCTAAACAAACATACTGTCATTAAGTTACATTAGTTGTGTTAATTAAAATAGATAGGCAATATAGGCTTCAATTCATCAAGCATTACCGCATTCGGTAATGCTAAAAACAGCTGACTTAAGGGAGCACTTTAGAAAATGTTAATTCATCAAAGCTGTTACCGAATGAGAAGCTGAAATGACACAGCAATGAGATAAATTACCAACATGTGCTCAACAAATGTTAATTCATCAAGGTTCCCACATTCGCTAACACATTCGGTGATTATCTCCAGCTCTCCCCTGTCATAACAGGCTTCTGTGTGAATGTTTTCATGATTAGCAGGAGCAGGCAGCCAATAGAAACAGCCCCTGTTCTCCTGCAAGTGCCGCTGATAGGTGCTGATAGGTCACACAGGCTTCTCCACACAAGCTTCCAGACCCCCCAGGCAGTGAGCAGAGAGAACGGGACAAAAGATATCCTCAGATGTCCTTCGGTCGTTTAACCCTTTGAGTCCCTGTTTGAATATGCAAAGATGCTGGTGGTGAAATCACCAAGCATGGCATTTGTAATGTCTCCAGGAAGTTCATCTACGTTGTGGCAAATAAGTCAAATGTTAAGAAAGACTGATGGACAGATTCAGAGCAGCAGAGGCAGTATAAATAACAGTAACTATAACACGTTTACATGTAAAGGGATGTCTGGATGCCTTCTATTGTAATCAGCTTGTAACAACACAGGGACATTCCAAGCTGCTCTGCACCACTCTGCTGTTATCTAACAGCCTTTGATGAACTGAAGCCGTAGTACTTCGGTAACTTAACGAACCTCTACCGCACATGGGAAAATATTGATGAATTAGCACAGTGACGTGTAAAATACCGAATGCGGTATTTTAAGGACTGGGGTTTTGTTATCGAACACCCTTTGATGAATTGAAGCCATAATCTCTTAACTACCCTGTTTTAAAAGAACAGGCAAATGTTTTGTGATTTCATGGTGGCAGCCATCTTTGTCATGGGGGCAGCCATCTTTTTCATGGGGGCAGCCATCTTTTTGGTTGAAAGGAGGTGACACGGAGCAGGAGACACAGTTCCAACTGTCCTGTGTGCTGATCACCCCTCCCAGCTGTGCACACTAGGCTTCAAATCTCAAATTCAATAAAAATAAAAATTGCACCAAAAAAAGCACAATGAGAACAACAACATTAAAAATCCCATCATGCTTTGCACAGCATCAGGGAAAAAATGCCCGGGCAGATTTCTTCTGTGCAGCTAAAAATGAGGCTTGTATAAGAGAAACAAAATTCTGATGCTGTGAAACTGTTAAAGAAACATCAAGGCTTTTCAGTGCTGCTGAGTAGACTTCTAGTCTAGAGGTTCACTTTAAGTGATATTTTCACAACTTGTGAATAAAATGCCATTTACAGCACCAGCAAGCAAACAAATACTCAAAATCATTTTGACTGTACTTTTCCCACCTATTTTGTGGTACTTTTTCCATTGCAAAGTGCTAAAAAGTAATTTTAACATTGAAGATGAAACATGATCTCCTTGGAGAAAACTCAGGCGCAAACGTAAATTGCATGTGGGCCAAGGACACAAACTTGGCATTTAGGGTTCATTGAGAGTTAGTGAACTCTAGCAATGGGAAGACCTGAACAGTGACATGTTTCTGTTGGGAAGCATTTGATGGAGAGACAGGAAGTGAACAACTGAAAACAGGAAGTGTACCCTGCAAGGATATTAAAATAAATACACGA